>NC_041359.1:27384185-27483781 GCF_900634415.1 Cottoperca gobio
TATATATCAGTATCAACAAATATTTAACTCCTCGTGCACTTACTGGCTTTTTTGGAGCTTTCAGCCGCATCCCATGGTCTTCATCAGCGAAAAACTTTTAGTTTCAGTTTTGCTACAAATATGTGACATCAATTTTCATGAATTAATAATTGGTGTGCACATATTATTGCTTGAAATCCTTCATTTAAACAACAGAGGTTTGTGAAAGCAACACGATGATACCGTCTCTACGGGATTTTACACTTTTGGCCCCTTTTTTTATTTTCCTCTTATGTTGCAGCTGTTTTGGATTCATCTGTGTGTGATAGCAGACCAAACTAAATCTAGATTCAAGACAACTTTTAAAAAGCTACACGTCAGCCTTAAGTGGCTAAAATGCAACCCTTTCTGCAGCAGCTTCACAACGCCACTTCTAAGCTTTTTTGCGTGTCATTTAACGCCGTTTAGTCGACATAAGCTTCCATTGTTGAAACAAATTGAAGTTAAGCACCCTTATTTACAGTCACTGATGAAAGGCCCAAATAGGGGTAGAATGTACTTTAGCATCGCTCCATGTCATGTGACAACATATGAAAACATAACATGTTATAATGTTACTCAAAATATGTTGCCAAAATAAAAGCCGTCTTTATCATTTCAGCTAAACATGCTTAATTGACGTGCAGGCAAAAAACACATTTAGAACTTATACAAAGATTTTACAATAGTGTATCCAGATATGCATATAGCTTTTTAAATATTTATAAATCCACAAGTGCTTTGAAAGCTCACTCAAGATATTAAATGTGTGAGTGTGAGTGTGTGTGTGTGTGAGTGTGAGTGTGTGTGTGTGTGTGTGAGTGTGTGTGTGTGTGTGTGTGTGTGTGTGTGTGTGTGTGTGTGTGTGTAGTGGATAGTGAGAGCCAGACAGCATTACGTCACCTCCCTGATTGACAGGCTCGAGGGACCAATGGGGCGAGACTATAACAGCATGTCTCATCTGAGTCAACTTTCTAATTAGGTCTGCTTGAGTTTATAGCTGCATGTTAAAGTGTTTTATTGCCCAGCTGGACTCACCAAAGCCCTAATCATGTATAAAGAAGAAAAAATAAATATGTATATATATATATATATAAATATATACATATATATATATATATATATAAATATATACATATATACTACCCAAATTCTTTGCTCAGTGTGAACAGAAAATAAGACATCTTAAAAAATAACAGCTTGCATTTATTTGCAAGAACAGTGTTACAATCTGCAGAAAATCTGTAACTGAGAACAAGTGATCACGAGGCAGTTCTGAGCCTTGCTCAAAGGCACTGTGGCAGAGCATACAGTTGCTGAGGGGATCAAACCTGCGACCTTCGAGCTTCAAGGGAAGATCGTAGCGTCCCTGAACAAGGCTCTACCTTAATTTGCAATCTTCTTTTTCTTTGAAAGCCAATAAAATAAACTCTCTCGATCTGAGCACCTGCACAGATTTCCGTGTTTTCTCCCGTGAAAGTTTAAAAATTGATTTTAAGCTTTAAGTCTCTGGACATGTATAGATATGTGTAGAATTAGCTACTAGCTAAATCTGGTAAATCTTTTCTGTTTTTTGTTGTGGGTTAATGTATTTTTGTATCTAATATAAATGAAAATAAAACAAAAATAAAAAACGTTTTTTCTTATGCCAAGTCGTTCACTCCACCGGTTTTAAACTAAAACGTTTGTTGCTAGATGTAATTATAACTTTTTAAAGGATCCTTTCAACCAAATTAAGTAAAAATATAAAGTTCAGTTTTCAGTATTTTGTAAAACAGGAAACAATATATTTAAATAAACAATCTTAATTTTAATGTCTTTAAAGCATCACGAATAAACCTCATGAGTACTTTGTTCTGTAATTTGTGTTATTTTAGTACTTCATGAATTTAAATGACATATTCCAATAGAATTAAACTTAAACAAGATGATAAAGTAAAATCATTTCCACCTATCAACCTAATTATTACCATTAATTTCAATATGATTGCAGGTTAACAGTGTATCTACCTCATAAATAAGATTCACATGTGTAAAACAGTGTGTAGGGCCTCTGCTGCCCCCCACTGGACCCAGCAGCACTGAAACAAGTGACACCAGCAGGCAAATAATGGATCCTCTTTGTTCTGCTGGTTCTGGACGCTCTGAAGTGAGAGACTGGACGAGTAGAACATTTCATCTCTAAATATATCTGATTTCACCCAACTAACAAGGTGATGTTTAGCAGGGAATGTTCACCGTGTTTACCACCTTAGTCTAGTGTGTTAGCATGCTAACATTTGGTAGCCTAACTGCCTGTTCAAAAACCTTGTGTCAGTTTGAAATGCTGGTGGCGTCACAGGAAGGTCAGGAGATCACCAGAGTACAATTTAGGATTAATCCTCGGTGCACTATAGATAACTGTGCCAAATGACAGGTAATCCTTCAATTAGTTAGTCATTTCACTAACAAACAAAAGAAATTCAATCCAATGGTGGTGCTTGAGGAAGAATCTGAAAGTGAAATGGTTTCATCCTCTTGGGAACGAGATCTGTACGAAAGTTCATGGAAATCCATCCAGTAAATGTTGACTTGTTTTGTAATTTAAGGTCATTTGAGGTCATTTAATCACATCTACACAGTGGATATGATTGTAGCAGCTGCATGTTGCTCATGACTGACTGTTATTTTCTTTCTATTGATCCCAAAGTAAACTAGAAGAGAGCAGACCTCAGTGAAAAATAATTTGTGAATCTGCACCAAAATGTAATGGCTTCTTCCTTCACCCATGATACACCCTCCCACCAATGAAGATGAATATGACATGAAAATAGTTTTTATCATTATCAGGCTACAAACTAAATAATAATCATTATGTTTGTGGTTCTTCCATTCTTTTATTTTTATTTTATTTCAGCCTAAAATTGACTATGAATTGACAATTGACAAATACATAATTAATTTAAATAAATAAATAGAAAAAAATATGATAATTAAAATAATAATAATAATAATAATAATAATAATAATAATAATAATAATAATAATAATAATAATAATAGGGGTAAATAAACCAATACCAAAGTAAATTGAAAACATTTTTTCTAATATTTTTTTGTGTTTTTTTCTGTACAATAAATAATAAATTGTAAAAAACCCATCAAAGCTCCGATTGGCTCAAATGAAGTGTCAATCTAACGCTGAGAGCCCGCGCTAAAACCAGGACGTGTCTGAACCGTGATGAGAGCACGAGATATTAAGTTATGACTGTTTATGATCACACAATGTACAAATCGATCAGCTGATTTCACAGATTACAACACCTGTTCATGGACTTTTATCGATGTGACGATGTTCACAGTGGATATTTTTTCCCCGGAGATGAACGTGTGGACCTCTGGCAAAGCCTTAGGAGCGTCTTTTTCAACATATTGCTGAAAAGAGGGTATTTATGAGGCTTTATAGGTAAGTGGGCTCAAAGTTATGATTTTGATTTTGAGTGTACGTGGTAGTTTGAGGAGCTGATTGTACCGCTGTTGTGATTTCCATCTCCATATTAAAATAGACGAGATTCTAAGCTTTCCAAATATATATATATATATATATATTTTTTTTTTTTCAGAATTCAAAAATGTCCATGTACAGGGTGCAATAAAACTCCTGCTGGGCCCGCCGGCGGGCCCGCACATGGTAAGAGGTTTTAATTCAAATGTAGCTCAAAGGTTGAGCACTGATTACTTTCCTTTTCTCTTTGCATTGTTTTCACTGTATTTTTGGTGCATCGTCTGACCAGACAAACAAACGGGCTCTCGGTGTTCCACACAAACTATTAGTTTCCTGAAAATGTCCTCATACATTATTTTTTCACGTAGTAAAAGCCGAACAGAGAGAACTCCTGTGTTTGTTTGTGTTGTCTCGGCTCAGGCTGCCGACAGAGACTGATAGTCGAGCTGGCAGTGAGTCAGTTTACCGTCTAAAGAGGCTGAGTCACCAAAACGGACACCCAGGTGCGGTCACTCTTTGTCTCTTCCTCTCTCTCTTTATCGCAGCCTGTCTTTGAAGACTGAAGTGGGTGAATCACTGAGTTCAGGAGCTGCTCTCTCGTCTGAGTGTATCTATTTATCATTGTCTTCTCTATGTTCATTCTGACAATGGCACTGTTTTAAAAGAAGTGGCTGTGCTGGGGTGGGGGGTGTTGTTTCAGGAACCGGTGGGAAGATGAAATACAATCCAGGAAGGCCAGTTTGAGTAATAGATCCCTGAGTTTGGAGGCTTATCAGACGGCAAACCACTGCACAGCTGTTTTACACAGGGTTTTACAACACGTTTATCACGGTGCCAATGACTTTATCTTCCACCCTGATGATCGTGAGATAAGCAGGAAAACTGTGGCGTTCACGTTACAAAGTTTTCTTCCAGGAATATGACCTCATGTATATTGCTACCATCTAAAAATGTCATCCATGTACGAATAGATGTTGACTACAGCAACTGCAGGGTAACACAGTTAAAGTGAAATGTGCAGTTTGTTGTGGTGTTTTGCTTTTTTCTTAAATGTTGTTGATTATTTATTGTATTTAATTATTTTCATGTCTTGTGGTTTGTTGTGTTTTCTTTGTCTTTTAACATCTTAGAACCATGTTGGGAATAAATGTTTTCACTTTAACATCTTATTCTCTGGATATTTTTGATTCTTTGTCTGATAATCTATGAATAAAATCAATCGATGGAAGTCATAAGGAGGTGGACAGGGTGGATGTTGGATGTACAAACACGTCCATTAAGGGTTCTACTAAAGTGAAAAGACCAAAAATAGCCGTAGACGGAAAAATCAGATCTGTGGAGAGATGAGACTTCCTCAGATTAACACAGGAAACAAGCGCCATATTCCTGTCACATTTTCCATATTGTTTTTGTTGCAAAATTTTACAAAGAATGTATTCCCGCCTGAAACACATGAACACGCCTCCCGGTCGCAGAAAGACGTAATTACTGCAGCGAGTTGCACTTGGTCGTTGCTTCGTGTGTTTCCGGAGGTCGACATCTCGATGTTTCCTCGTCTTCTTCAATGGTTCAATGTACCTTCCACTCCTGATATCTGTATAACAATAGTGTAAGGATATAAATGCATTTATTTGCATTTTCTCTTGGCAAATTTGGGGAAATTTGTTTAAAACTTTCGCTTCATTTAGGTGGAAACTTGGCTAGTGTTACTGTAAGCCAGCGTGCACAATACCACGACAAAAACCGGTAATGAAATTCACCTAAATGTTGGTCTAAAAAGGTTTAAAATGTGTAAATAAAATTGTATAGGTCTTAATAACGCTGTTGTGTTAACTGCAAATGATCAAGAAGCTCCGCGGGAGAATATGAATTTAAAATACAAACAGGTATTTAATTCCTTGGGGTTAATTTAAAATCATTAAATGTACCTTGTTGAAACCTGCAATCTTTCATGTTATTATTTACATACATTTCCTCGTCTTGCATGTGAATCTCTTTCTTTGTGGTGCTTTCATCCGTGCACATGTTTATCTACCTCGTCCTCCGTGTACATTTTTCCAAAATGGTTTCCTTCTGTGCTTGTTGTGTCTTTTTCTGCGTATTTGACTTTTTACGGGGCTCCCTTCATCTTTCCGTGTCTCTATCCTCGTCCAAATTCCTCACGCTGTAATTTCCTTTCCACTTTCCTCCCGCTTCTCTCCTTCTTTTCCAATTCAATTCGAAATGCAATATTAGTGAGCGAGACGAATGCAGAATTCCCCAAAACAAATGTACTTTCTTTGTGTTTACATAACTCTTTCCCTGTATCCGTCTTTCAGGCCCAGGTGTGTGGTAGTCTGTGTCTAATGCCTGGATTCAGGGTAATAGCCGTCAGAGTTTTAGGCGGTGGCCAATCCCGTTGCAGGTGGGATTAAACAGGGATTAAGCATGTTTCTCCGTGAAAGCAGACAAACAGACTGGCACTAATCTGACTTTAGCCCTGTACCAAAAAACGGCAGGCTTGAGCAATCCCACTCTTCCGTGACTGCATTTTGTGTACGTGTGTGTTCATGGGTGTGTGTATTCTAATGCTTCTACCTTTATGGGAGACAAATGTCCTCTGGAGTGCAGAACGCTGAAGGAAGAACAATTAATTACACCTAAAATGAGTTTTCATCACTCAAATGATGGCTTTGGTTTTTAAAACATTCCCCGTGGAAAACAACATTGCACCAGATCAACGTAATGAAAGAAATGATTGACTACGGGTTCACAGAGATAATTTAATTCACAGTTCCGTGAATGAAAAGCCCTTAAAGCTCTAGTATTTGCAACTGCAGTCTTTTTCTCTTTTAAATGCAAACTATGTTTATGCCTCTGTGACGATGTCCTCTTGTTGCTGTTGGATTAATAACGGAGGTGACGTAACAATGTGTGACGTTAAACCTCACTGTGGACACTCTGACCTAAGGGAGCGTTCTTTGCATCAAACCTCAACTACAGTAAGTAACATTTTGTGTGCGAACTTAAGCAACGTTTACGTTTTTATCCAGAGAAATGGCCGAGCTGAGAAGTCATCTTTCCGACACTTATGTGTGTATACGTTATAGTTTAGTTTGGGGGACACCATGTCTACACGAGAGACCTACAGGCTCATATGCTGTATATAACACGTGGACGTAGTCACCGTGACATCACTCAAAACTACTGTTTTATAGCCTCCAGTTCGACATTTTGGCCGTTGCCATCTTGTTTTTTTGGAACCAGAAGTAGAGACATTTTTAGTCGACCAAGATGTTTCAATTCATGAAGTGATAACACACAGTGAAACGGTTAAAAACAACACTTAGACCGGACAACACCGTGTTGGCAACCTGTCAATCACAAGGAAGCCCCGCCCTAAAGCAGATGCTGCTTTATCATCTATTTTACTCACACACACACACACACACACACACACACACACACACACACACTGTCACCCTCTCCTCTCTCTGCAGCAGCTGTGTGAGGTAATGTCTGTGTCTGTGCAACACCCTGCAAGAATAACAAATCCACCTCTCTCCCTCTCATCCTTTTTCCTTTCCTTTCTCTTTCCTTTTTCTATCTCATTATCTCACCCTCTGTTTCTGTCTGCCCCCCACCTTTACTCTCTCTCTCTCTCTGTCTCTCTCTGTCTCTCTCCCTCTGTCTCTCTCTCTCTCCGTCTCATCTCTGTCTCTCTCCCTCTGTCTCCCTCTGTCTCTCTCTCTGTCTCTGTCTCTCTCTGTCTCTGTCTCTCTCCCTCTGTCTCTCTCTGTCTCTGTCTCTCTCGCTGTCTCTCTCTCTCTCTCTCTGTCTCTCTCTCTCTGTCTCTGTCTCTCTCTGTCTCTGTCTCTCTCCCTCTGTCTCTCTCGCGGAGAAGGAAACTTTAACGGCCGTGTTTGCGCTGTAATAACCATAAGTCCAATATCTTATGTGACACGGCAGATTGTACAGGAGAAAAAAGATTATTTATTGTGTCACAATGACCTATTCAGAAATGTCATCTTACTGTTCATCTATACTAAAAGGATCCGCACAACACTGGAGTCGTTTTTAGATATTTAGATTATTTGAATATCCTCACGTTTAAAGCTGATGGATTATATCAGCTCTTCATCGTGTGTCTCTGCAGAAGCCTTGTATCTGAGGTTTGACCCACCTCGTCTCTCAGCCTCTCTGTCTGTCAGTCAGTTGGCCAGATAAGTTGGCAGAATGGGGAGCAGCTATTTTTGTGTCTGTTCTGCTTTCATTAAAACTCTCTGCTGGGAGACAATCTAATGAGTCCTGGCTCGCTGATTGCTGCATCACAACTTGTATGCGTCACATCAGACCCTTGTGTGGTACATCACAGAGGGTGTTCTGCATCACACGCTGTGAACTACATTCGTCACACACGCAGTGGGCGATTTTTACTTTTCCAGTGCACGGGGAACAGATTTGGAGAGATGCTCTTGCTCAAATTTAAACACGCTTGAGAAGTGCATATTTGCAAGGCTGCGAGCATGTACCTTTATGCATCCATGCGTTCACAAACACTTGACCTGCGAGCCACATTTCAGCCTCCCGGGGTGAAAACTGTGGCCGCTAGAAGGCGGGATATCACTCTGGACCTAAAGAGTGAGCAATAATGTTAGTGGTTAAAGACAACATTGCATTTTAACTACAGAAGTAATCACAATGAACTTAGTACTTGCAGATTTCTGACTTTTATAGGACACTATAAATAACTGACATGCACCAGAGTTGTGGGTGTGTTGAGAGAAAGGGGAGAAATCATGTTGACAGAGTGGACAGAAGCAAACTTTGCCATTACTCTGACACACTGAGCCACCAGATGTTTATGTGGCTGGAAGATGCCAAACATCTGGACACAAGTAAACAACAACAGCTGGTCGAAGTGGGAATAAGGGGTCCGGCTTGGCTTTCCACGTAGATGCTAAACATCTGTCTTCTTATACCCGTAAACATTTGTGTTTCTGGGTCACTTACCTGTAGCCGGTGTGGACACCTCACTATGAAAACATGACAGACAAAAAGTCATCAGAATCATTTCAAAGATGCTTTTTTTACCAAATACTTTGGTGTATGTTTGCATATATATTTGACAAATTTAGTTTTTCTCATCTGAACATAATTCAGAAAAAAAAGGATTGTACATCTTCGTTTTGACTCCATGCGAGGAAACCAATACCAGCTTTAGAAAACCTTAATAATGTAGATTGATGTATATTTCTTAAAGGATGGTCCTTCATGATAACAATTTGAGAGTAAAATATATATATATATATCATCCTAAAGGTCAATCATCTTGAATCAGAACTTTTGAAAGAACTCGGTATTGGACTGCAATGTTTTTCTAGTCTAGACAGTTTGGATTGAGTGTCATTAGCCGTGTCCCAAAACAGTCCAAGTCCAGTTAAGTTTTCGTTAGTCTTACCGACTAGCAGAGCAGCTAATACTACATGCTAACTGCAGCTTAAAGCACAGAAGTAGAAAGAGATGCAAAGATGCAGACAGGCATCCGGTATAACGTTATATGGAAAGTGAATCTGGGTAGAAATGTTGTTAATAAGAAAAACTGTCAGTCTTTTCTGCTGACTGCCTTTCACTCTGCTACATGTAAAGCCTGTTGAATTGATTTGAACTGATTTGAGATAATATCAGAGGCTCACGTGTCTCCAGTCTTTATCCACTCGCTATTAGTTATGTAACTCTGCTCCGCCTCAACACTCCACTGGTGACAAGAGGTGACAGCAAGATACACACTCTCACGCTCTCACCGCAGGTCTGGGTTCCAACGTGGTGACGCCACCTGAATTGAGATTTCGGGACACGTCACTGACAGCTGTAGAGTCACACAATGGACTTGTTTTGAGCAGAATATAAGGCGTAGTGTACACACTCAGTATTCAGAACCTTAAATAAAATGGCGGAGGTACAGTTTAGTGTCATGTAGAGGGAATATGGTGTGATTTTGGGCACTAGCATTGTTTTATTTTACAAATAAGTTAAAATACAAGTACATTCATAAGACATAATGAAGATATGTGAAGTGGGACACTCTGATATCTGAATGTTGAGAGAAGGCGCCCAGACACTCATGTATTATGTGAAATATAAGTTTGCAAACACATTGTCTTGATTTGATGTATTAATTACACAGTAACATTTGAAAACTACAAAAACACTTAAAACGACCCTAAAAACGAATTAATCTAACTTTACACACTAAATGGATCAAGGAACTTTGTTTAAAAACTACAAAGCTTTTTTGTTGTGGCTGTTCATGTTGCTCACCGGGTCTCACAAGCATTAAAAGTGCATCCTGACCCAATTTCTATTGTTTTAATACGAGGAGTTTTTTGGCTTCTGCCACTATAAAGCTGATAGTAACTCACTCTGATGGACAGCGTCAGCTAAATGTTTGAAATGAAACCTGTAAATGCAGGTGCAAACTACGCACTTGTGACAATCTCAGGTAGCATCAGCTTGACCTTTGTACCGGCTGCACTGACGGTGGTGTGGATGTGTGGCAGCGCTGGAGATAACTGATCATATTGAACCAGTCAAGAAGCAGAAGCAGTAACCCAAATCTGCCAGCGTCCCGTCCCACGTGAACGATGGAAATAGCACCATTCTAGGTCGCTCTTTAATAACTGCAGAACTAACTTCATGGCACTGTGTGTGTGTGTGTGTGTGTGTGTGTGTGTGTGTGTGTGTGTGTATGTGTGTGTGTGGGTGTTGTGTGTGTGTGTGTGCCAGGGTTCCTAAAGCATTTTTATTCCCGTTAAGGTGATTGAAACGGTCTGTGGAGGAAGATAGAACAACATCGTCTGGATTTGGTCAGGAGAGGGCAAAAATATTTTATTTTATTTTATTTTATTGATTTTAATCTTTAATCCACTCATTTTAGCATTTATTTAAATCAGAAAACTCACAGTGAAAACAGTTCCATTATGAAACTGATTACATTACCATTTTACAAAAATAGTGTTTGTGTGTGTGTGTGTGTGTGTGTGTGTGTGTGCGTGTAATTCTGAGCCACCTGATCCAAAGAAGTAGGGCGCAGTATTTCACCTCTAAACTGGGTCCATACTATCTAATGTTCATGTTTTAGTTGTAGTAGTTTGGCATATTTATTGTATTCTCATTCCGTCTTCATATTGTGTATTTCATTTCCTCCTGTGTAACGCCTGTCAGTCAGAAAACTGTCTGAAAGCTGATCATCTGTGTTTTCTGCACTGATGTTCACGGGGCTGTAGTCCGTGTAACGTTATGTTTCTTTGTTTATTGGACTAAATACAAAGTGGCAGAAACTAGAAAACGACCAAATATTTGTCTCGTCTTCCTGATGGCGGCACAGCCAGGAGAGCAGCCCGCCGGGGAGGAGAGAGGTCGGCAGAGGCGGCTGCAGAGGCGGCTGCAGAGTGCGGCGGTCGAAGAGACTTGAGCTCAGCCAGAAGAAGCTCCAGGGTTTTCTCGTTTCTGCCACTTTGAATTTAATCTAATAAACAAACTATAAAACAGAAACATGCCTGTAATATTTACAGTCAGGCAGCTGTTCTTCTTCTCTCTGTACTGAGAGCAGATACAGATACAGTGACTCACTATCGCCTCTAGAGGAACAAATGGTATTACAAGACTGCACGGAGCGCAGCTAGCTGTTAGCATGCTAACTGCAGTAGATATCTCTGCAACACAACACAGAGACCTGTTATCTCTTCATATTAAATCATTGTTTTATTGTTTTAAGTTTAAATTCTGTCCTGTCCTGAAAACAAGGTGAAGGACCTCGTACTAGAGAGCTTCATTATAAACTATATCAACACACACACACACACACACACACACACACACACACACACACACACACACACACACACACACACACACACACACACACACACACGCACACACACAGGACACCTTGCTGCCGGAGATAGGTCCCATAAAGTGTGCCGTGCATTGAGGAGGAGGAATCGAGTGCCTTCGTCCTTGGCCTCGTTAAAGTGTTTCCTCATCACCGTGGTCGTCCTTCTTCTGACACTAATGAAGTCACAGCAGGACAAACACATAAACAGCTTCAACTGAGCAGTTTATACACAAATGTGGGGATTCTAATATCAATATTTTAGAAAGAAGAAAACACAGATTCATGTTTGTTTTGTCACCAAACAATCAACTCACTCGATGTCCCCACACTGTACTGTACAGCAGCGGCATTTATGTGTGTGTCTGTCGTCTCCCTGCAGTGGATACGGAGGGCAGGAAGTTGAAGGGAGGCATCCAGAGGAGCACGGAGACGGGTCTGGCTGTGGAGATGCCAAGTCGGACCGTCCGCCAGGCCAGCCACGAGTCTATAGAGGACAGCATGAACAGCTACGGCTCCGAGGGAAAGTAAGTAACTCATCCGGCTCCGGTTCGTCAACACAAACACAATGAAGTCAGTTCAGGCGTATCCAGACATTGCAAAGACGACACAGAGGCAGACAGGAAACGAGGCAAACAACCCAACCATTGAACATTGCGGTCATGTGGTATGAGCCCCGACCACTCGGGACTCCCTAAAAACTCGATATTTCGTCGCAGTGCAAGCTTTTGGCAGCTCCATGACCGTCAGTCCCCGGTCTGTGTGCACATTCACAAACTAGCTGAATAATTCATGCATACAACATGAGATCAGTTTATTTGATGCATGTCATGTAGCAAGGTATACAGAGAAACTGCACGTTTTCTGCAAGATACTACAGTAATATCATAATACAGAGCAGATTTCTAGATGTCGGACATCATTTAGTCCATTTAAATGTCAATATATACAGTATTAGCACTTTTCCAGTACAACCTTTTGATAAGCAATTTGAGAATTTATCAGAAAATCTGCAGGGAAGTCAGCAGTACAAGGAGGTTACTGCTCTGCTTAAAGTCACTTAGGTGTGAAGGCAAATATTAAGTTCATAAACAACTTTTAGGTTCTGGTTTTGCTAGTTTATCCAAAAAGTGACAACACATGTGACAAGAGTCCCC
The DNA here is from genome assembly GCF_900634415.1 of Cottoperca gobio. Classification (NCBI taxonomy): domain Eukaryota; kingdom Metazoa; phylum Chordata; class Actinopteri; order Perciformes; family Bovichtidae; genus Cottoperca; species Cottoperca gobio. The sequence goes on from NC_041359.1 coordinate 27,396,717, forward strand.
TGTTCTTATCTTTGTGACATTTCTATAATTTTTGCTTTTTTCCGCTGCATGAACTTGACTTAAAAAAAGATTTTTTCACATATTTTGGCGGAGGTTTACACGCCTGACATACCTGTAAGTGCACTCACTCTTTCCACTTGTGTGTTTGTTTGTCCAGCATGTGTTTTGCTCCTACCATCCATCTTCTTTGTTTGTATGTCTGAAGCATTTTTAACAATTTAAGAACAAAATCCCCTGAAATTTGGAGGATTCTTCAGCATTTGTGGACATTTTGCTCGGGGAAATCAATTTTATTTTCCTTCCAACAGTCAGCAGGGGTGATGCGCGCGCACACACACACACACACACATACACACACACACACACACACACACACACACACACACACACACACACACAGAGTATACAGTAAAGCCCAGTGGAAAATTACATCAGCAATACTAGTGTAGTACTCCTGAACACACACACACACAGACACAAACACACACATGGACACGGCAGATCAGTGCCAACGTTGCTACCAGCTTGAATTCCTGCAGTTACATAACAAGAGGAGGCAGACGGACACACTGATTGGGGCAGAAAGGGTTTAAAGACACACAGAGGAGAGAGGAAAACAAGCGGAGGTAGAGCCGCAGAAAGGGGATGATTGCATCATTGAGCGTGTTTGCATGCATATTAATATTCCATTTATATTTGGAATATATTCTGTTTATGAACTGTTTAGCTTGCATCCCAAAAGAAATAATATGTTATCTCATGGTACTGCAGCAGGTGAGCAGAGTCACCTGTACGCAGCTGTAAAAAGATGCTACTGAATATGAGCGAAGATGTTAACAAAGCAAAAAGAGAAATAATGAGGAAGTATCACAGAGTCAGATATGAGAGTGAGTGAGAGCAGGAAGGTGTTTTCACACTGAGCCTGTTTGATTCAACTCCACAGTGTTTACTCAGATTGCACATTGTGTCCAGTCACAGTTGCAATTACAGCCCAATAAATCTCCAGTCTCCAATAAATTATTTTTTATATACTTCTAATTTGCAACCGCAAATATGCTTTGAAGACACATAACGGCACCCGGATTATGTTTTCTATTAACATAATGAGGAAACTTTGTTAATTAACAAGTCACAAATAATGTATCAGCAAAATGTTCACTGACACTTTCATTTGTTTTCCTATAATAAAAATTGCAGAAGCTGAAGCCTGAAAAAACCTCTTTGTGTTTATGCTTCGGCACTCGCAGCACACGGTGAAGGAAAGATTGATTTTTTGGTTAAATACTGAAAAGGTCAATTTTTATTGCCGAGTTTTAACCACACAGACATTAACTCAAGTCGTAATCGACAGACGATACAGAAGATGTAATATAATTATAACATAATTAGTTATTGTTACTTTTCTCTAACTTTGATCCCTTAAATTACAATTAATTCAATCAGTGCATAAGAAGTGAGAAGCCTCCTTAAACCCCTCATGATCACAATTTGATGGAGGACATTCAAGGCAAGAAGATCCACAGGAGGTGCATTTACATCAACTAGTTTTTATGCACATTTTCAATTTGCTCCAGTGCAAATGGCAAATATCTAAAAAACATCTAAAGACAGTTATTTACTCTTGGCTGATGTGGAGTCTTTTGGTGTGCCGATAAAAGAAAAGATTAACAAAATCAAATTGTCGCCCGATATCACATATTACAAATTTGCCCCAGGAGGCTTTAAAATCTGTACAACAAACAGCCCCATCTGTCAAGAAAACCCCCCAAAAAACAATTAATGGTGGAAGAAAGTGAAGAAACTTCAGGGAAAGACACTGAGGAGGGACAGACGAGCAATAAAGATGTTTTAATAAAACCATAAAATTACAACTTAGACAATAATAATGATGTGAACAAAAATGGAAAAAATAACGATTAGAGACGAAAGATTTTCACACAGATTTGATTTAACCTTCCTCACGTTAATACATGAAACAAACAGAAATGTCATATATATATATATATATATATATATATTATATATATATATATTATATATATATATATATATATATATATAGATATATATATATATATATATATATAATATATATATATATACATATATATATATTATATATATCTATTTTTTATATACATATATATATATATGTGTATATATTTATATGTATATATATATATATATGTATATATTTATATGTATATATTTATATATAATATATACATATATATATATGTGTATATATTTATATGTATATATTTAATGTATATATATATATATTTTATATAATATATATTATATATAAATCTTATATATTTATATTATTATAGTTTATTATATTTATTATATATTCTTTTCTATATCTAATATTCTATTCATTAATATATATTATTATATATCTATCATATATCTATCTATCTCTCTATCTTATACTATATATTCTATATCTTTCATTTTCTCATCTTTCTATACTCTATTTTCTCTTATTTCTCCTTTTATCTCTTTCTCTCTTATTCTCTCCCTCTCCCTCTCTCTCTATCTTCCTATTTCTATCTTATCTCTTTCTACTCTCCTCTCTCTTCTCTCTCTTTCTCTCTATTTTTTCTCTTATCTTACTCTAATGTCTATCTTCTACTATCTCACTCTATCTACTTCCTCTCTCTCCTTCTCTCACATACTCTCTATATCTCTCCATTCTATCCTCTTCTCTCTCTCTTCCTCTCTCTATATATATTTCCTCTTATCTGTCTTCTTTCTCTGTCCTCTTTTTCTATCTCTCTTCTTCTATATATCTCTCTATAATATATATCTATCTCTCTTGTATATTTTTATTTCCATCTTTTATACTTTGTTTTTCACAGTTTGAGGTTCGATTGGCACTATTTTAATCATGTTCTTGTTGCGCCCTCTTCATCTTCAACATTATAAATGGTTTCCGGCTGAAGAGTTATCTGCTGCTTATACTCCGGGAGGAAACCAAAAAATGTATAAATGCATAATGTTAGTGGACAAAAACTTATTTTGCAGATTTTCTCCAAATTCGGTTAAGATGTACAATACTTCTGGATGTAAAACTAAAACGCTCATGATATTAGTAATATTTCCATGCTCAATAAATACATCCTTAAACTTTAACATAAACCATATAACCACTGTTATTTCTCTACAAGCTTAATTCCACGTGACCCTGCAGAAGATAAGCGGGTGGAGGATTATGCATGGATGAAAACTTCAGGAAAATAGTTTTTCTTAAGCCATTTTAGTTTTTCTGGGAAGCATCACAATCGTGGCCTTAAGCAAAGATGTCCTCCCTAGTTAAATGTAAAAGTTAGAAAATGTCAGAGTACTGTTGTTACATAATCTTTTTATTATCTCTTGACGCTGCTGGACAGAAGAGCGAAGCGGCTAAAATATAAATCTGTTGATATGCTACAAGCGTCACTACATTGAGGAACTGAGCTGCACAACATTATTTAGATCAGCAGTTGCAAACCGCAGCTCGCCTTTCTGTCCGTCTGTGTTTCCGTCAGCTGCTTGGCTCAGTGCGCTGATTGAAAAGCTCTGTGCCTGCATATGCACGACCATGAATAAGCACTTTGTTAGCTAATACCATCCAATCACACTTATGAGCTTATTGATTTATCGGGTAATTCAGGACCAGTGTGTGTGTGTGTGTGTGTGTGTGTGTGTGTGTGTGTATGTGTGTGTATGTGTGTGTGTGTGTGTGTTCTGATGTTGGGGCAGGATTTGCTTTGTTTGTGTAAGGGATATGATGAGGTCATGTGACTTTACTGTAAAGACATTTGATCGGGTCTCAGTTTTAATTTACGATTTTGCAACGTTGGTTCATAAAACAATTTGTATGCACTAGTATATTGCAAATTTGTTTTGAAAGACACATAATGCTGATCGTTTTATGAATCAATATAATGAGTGAATAAAGGGAATTTACCTGCTAAATGTTCACTGCATGTTTCCCGTACAATATGGTACCTAAAGCAGCGGTCTCCAACCTTTTTTGCTCCACGGACCGGTTTCATGTAAGACAATATTTTCACGGACCGGCCTTCAAAGTGTGTGGGGGGGGGGGGGGGGGGGGGGGGGGGGGGGGGGGGGATAAATATGACGGAATAAAATGATACCACCGGCATAAAAACAAATATAAAGTGCATAAAAAACTCAGCATTACGCTGAGTTAGTGGGAGCCCTGAGCTTGTGTCTCTGCAACCAGCCGGTCCAATATAGGGGTATAAATTCTTAGTAATAGTAATAGTAAAAGGTTTCTTCTCTTAGCGACACGGTTAGTCACTAAGTATGACACTCCCATGTGTTGATGTGGTGACCATCAGTAATTGTTTATGTCCTTCTTGTTCATGTTTTTTTCTTTAAAAAACTCCAAGGGCTTGTCTTTTAATGCCAGGTGCTTGGTCTCCAGGTGCCGGCGAAGCTGTTCTGAAGGCTTCGTTGCCTCATTTGCGAGCCTGTATATTATGGAGAGCGGCGCATGAGAATCACCTGTAGCGATATTTAAGTAGGACTCCTGATGTTGTCTTTTAAATGCCTCCTCATTGGGTCTTTTCTCTTTTCCAAAAAAGCTCTTTGAAGACATTTGTTTTCCACTCATTGTTGCTTGTGGGTTTAACAAGTAAAGTATCACGTGACAGACGAGCGTCTTGACCTCTGGTATTGACATGTGTCAAGAGACATAGACGCACAGACGGATGTATCTGGTCATTTTTCAAAATAAAACATCTTTCAGACGGATAATCAATCAAATATTTTTTTATTAATTCTTTCTGTGTGGCCCGGTACCAAATGACCCACGGACCGGTGGTTGAGGACCACTGACCTAAAGCATGATTAATGCTCCGTGCTCATGTTTAGGAACTCAAAGTATTTATTTAGGGGTTCGATAAAGTTACATTTCTTATTGCTCCAGTTCATATTTCAAACATCACAAGCTAATGACGACCACGAGAATGACGAATAAATTCTTCACCTTCAAACACTTTAAGTATTTCAAGCGATGCTTTGACATTCATTTACAAACTGATGATGAACAGTCAGTAAACAATCATGAATAATATAAGAACTTGAATATTTGTAATATTTCGAGCGTGTCATCTGCCTGCAGCACTCAATTTACATTGCGCGTCATATTTCTGTGAAACTGCTGTGTAATCCCAGATGTGCCTCACACACACCAATATTATAATCTAAAACTCAGGATTTTATCACCCAGTAATACCCACTCGGCTAATGTTGCTTGATTTATTGCATGTCAGCACTCTACATACACACACACACGCACACACGCACACACACACACACACACACACACACACACACACACACACACACACACACACACACACACACACACACACACACACAAACACAAACACAAACACAAACACACATGCAGGATTTTACCTCATTATAATGACTCTCAATCTAACATGTTGATTTATTAATTCCATGTATAATTTATGTATTTCAGCACATACAAGCACAGGAATAGAATCTTACAACACATTTAACTTTGTTAATAGTTAGAAACACACATGAACATAAGAACAAACTATACACACCAACAATAAATTAATAAGAAATATAAGAAATTACGTCTGCATAAATGACTAATCCATGCTAAGTGATGCTAAGTGCATTAATTATATTGGAGAGAAACCTACTGTGTACTGTTGCTATTATGATGTGAGCCGATGTGGCTTTGTGTGACTTTGTTGGAACAATCTAGTAAATATTTTAACACTTTTTTCCCTTCATTTAACAATGAAGACAAAGCTGTTGAGTAATGTAGGTCGCAGTCCTTGTGGAAGGACTTTTGGTATGAAAAAGTGATTCACCTGTTTCCTTAAATGTGCAACTAAAGTGATCTCATCAGAGCAGGGATGAATAAAGATTGTGCAACCGTAAACTAGAATGGAAATTGAAATTAGAGACGAGGGGGAGATAGATGAAGGTTAAAGGGAGGAAAGAAGAAGAGTGCTGCCATAATAAATAATGAGCATACTCACCAGAGTATAATTATTGGGTTTCAATAGTTCTGGTCCAGGATTTTAGCTAACGGGCCTGTCATCCCAGGAAGTGGAACAAATGACGATGTTTTGACAACTTGCAGGATTTATTGGTTTGATCTTTAGCTTGGAAACCAGCTATTGCTAGCTACAAACATGCTAGTGCTAGCCAGTCACAACATTCCCCCCAAACTAGCTAGCTATCTTACTGACAATTAGCTAACTGGTCATCCCAGGAAGTGGAACAAATATATAGTCCTGGATGTTTGACCATGTTTTGACAACTTGCAGGACTTGTTGGTTTGGTCTTTAGTTTGGAAACCAACTATTGCTAGCTACGAACATGTTAGTTCTAGCCAGTGACTACATTCTCCCAAGCTAGCTGGCTAGCTTACTGACAATTAGCTAACTGGCAGTTAGCTACATAGTAAGCAGGATTGTTGATTTTACAATAAGTCAATACAGTTTATTTTAGAGAAATTTGTACCATTGGCTTCTGTGAAACGACAAACAAGCCTCTTTAGTGAAGCAGGTGTGACATGGGTGCAAAATGGGTGCATACTCGGAATTCAAACCTTTTTGTCTTTGTGTGCCACGAGCTTATAGGAATGAACGGGGCCCCGCCTCCAACGCTGTATCCAGTTCTCTTTACACATCCAGGCTCACAACAATCAGGCACCCCAAGCGATGGAAATCTCTTAAGCTGATTAGCCTTTGTGGACTCCAGGGTCGTGGGCCAAACTTGAACATGATGTATTGACATTGGTTGTTGGATTTGTTAAGAAAACAGTTTACGTCTGGTCCAATTCTACATTAACCTGTTAACTCTCTGGGTGGCAGTCGAACAGCCCGTTTCATTTTTAGATGTAGAAGGTGCAGAGAAAACTAAAAACTAAATTTGCAATGATGGGCAGAGATGGTAACTTCTGTAGCGACTTTTATTATGTAGCAACCACTTCAACCTATTTACAAAATCCTGGTAGAAAACCCTACACTATTTCTCTAATTCTGAGGAAATGGGGGCGAGGAACAACTGAGATATACTCTCTCAAACTGAAGAGAAAAAGTCTAATGCAATTATGATAAAAAAGTTGTTTTTAATAAAGTTACCTACTGCAGCTTTAAGCGTCATCTGTTTCTCAATCAATCTAATTTTTACAAGAAATATATATGGGCATAGCTGAGGAAGGATCTTGCTGTGGTCCTGCTATAATATGTACAAAGAAACTACCAGGAGAGCCAGGGAGGTGTCAATTAATCAATCCATCACAGTCACACACACCCTGAGAGAGACTAGGGTTGTGGGACCTTTTTAGCAGAAAGCTGCACACAGACCCAATGCTCTGAGTGTTTACAGTAATCTGCAAGAAGTGGGTGCAGTCCTGGTTCAGATACATGTTGAGCATCACAAATTGATGATATCAGCATCAAAACATGTCAAGGTGGATTTGTCCATCCATTGAACACACACACACCACACACCACACACACACACACACACACACACACACACACACACACACACACACACACACACACACACATAGTTGTAATATACTTGGCACTCCGCCACCAAAGCACTCTGAGCTGATTTCTTTGCATTCCCACAAACACACACACATGCACACGCACACACACACACACAGACACAGGACACAGGGGGTCAAACTGTAAAACCAACAGTCTGAGTTTAAATCCAGGGAGCCAATTATAATTTTGGAAGTTTATCTAAGGAAACAGGAGTGATCACTTCCTGTTTCGTTTCACCTTATTCTTCCAGTTTTTGTCTCGGCTCTTTTTCTTCTCTCTTGCATCATCTCCCCGTCTCTGACTCACTTTCTCTACCTACTTGAAGTAAACCGGTCGTGTTTAACCACCTGTCCGCCTCTTTCTCTCTCTCTGCAGCCTGAACTACAGCGGCATGTGTCTGGCATCGGATGCACAGTTCAGCGACTTCCTGGATGGGATGGGACCTGCTCAGTTTGTTGGGCGACAGACGCTGGCAACAACATCCATGGGTGAGAAAGGACCAGAGATGTACAGAGACGCCATTATCTGTATATGTTCAACAAAATGATCTGTCTCTGTATTTGGATAGAGGACCTGAAGAAGTCACATACCGGAAGTCACATTCAATTGTGCCTCAAACATCAAATGCATTTCATTTCATTTTGAATAATGCATTTGAATTTGGGTACATCCCCAGAAAGGTCATATTTTTGTCACAACCATTTTGCAAAGCTTTTTCCCCTACGAGCCACAGGAGCAGTTCATCTACTATATGTAAACTAAGATGGATAACACAAGACTAAAAACTTAATCTATCCCTCTTTACTTTCTTATCTCCAAGTAAGGAAGGACCATTATTCACATATGACCTCTATTTTGTAAAAAGCCTGTGAAACTCTTCCCATAAAAGCGGGTCTGTAAATTGAAAAGAAAAACACCTTATTTCCTCATAAAACTGACGGCTGAAATCATTTCTCATTGGCCAAAAAAGTGCCTCGTAAATTAGAGCTGTGTCCCGCTGCAGGGTTTTTCTTATCGACCCGTGCACTTATTCATATCCAGGCCGTATATTGGATATATTGTACGCAGCCTTTCCTCCACAGCAGTGATCTACTGTAAGTGGGTCAGTTTCCTCGCTGGCAGCCAGAGAGTGTCCTTGGCCCGACAACAGTGGCACGGACCGGTCCAACTCCACTCCAAATCTGCTGTCCAGGCCAATATTATATGATGTCAGAGAACCCAGAATAACTTGGCCGTCATCTCTGATCTGTTACTTTCAAAGGACTGCGTTCATCATTTTGGGAATATTTAGCTGAAAACCTTTTTCCAAAGTGATTTCCAACGAGTGGAAAGTTGGACGTTCCATCTTCTTTACATGCTACCTGCTCACTTTGTCATTTGGTGCCAGTTCAGCTGGAAATAAAGGTTAATGTGAGTGTTAAGACCATAGAAATAGAATGAGAATAAAACATTCAAATCAACATAGCAAGATGGTCAGATCGGCGTCCATTTTTATGTGTATCGTTGCCATTGCTAAGAACTGTCGTCTTTGTAGCCGCGGGCTAACTTCAGTGAGCTGTCATCATTACTACTAATAATAATCGGACCACGGAAAACAGTTCAATGTCTGTTCTACTCTCATTCTATTTCTATGGTTGAGAGTAAATCATACAAGTAAGATGAAATGCAACCAAAACAAGAAGCTAAAAGAGGCTTTAAGGCTTTAAGAGTGTAATAGTTGAGATCAAAGACTCACATGATGTTTCTGTATCACTGAAATGATCAGTGATACAGAAATGCTGACAAAGAAAGAATATTTTTCAATGACATTTATTACAAAACCAGAAAGAAAGACGTTGAACTTCTTCAATGATGCATAACAGTTGAAAGAAACGCTCTGCGCTCTCCGGACAATACTCTGACATCTCTGACTTCTCTCGTTGTCAGCAGTTATTGCACTTTCTCTTTCCCTGTCCATCAAATCAGTCACTGCAGTCTGCTAGAAACTATTTAAAGGACTTCACTTGTGGTCAATACAATGATGAGCCCAAATACTGTCACTCATTATTGCAGGCATGTGTTCAGAAAGACGCGGCTCTACATCTCTGTTGTTCCTTTAAAAAGGATTTACATGCTTATTCCACATTTGGTTAAATGCATTTTTTTCTCCTATCCCGAACCTCTCTTAACTTCCTCTGCCTGTTTGACTGTATTGCTAAATTGTAAACCGCTCGTTTCAGCCTGATGACTGCCACCTGTTCATGGGGAGGTCGTGACATTCAGTCATGAGCATAATCGACTTCCCTAAAATTGCCATATTGAGCTCACAATCTGTTCTGCTTCGTTTGTGTGTGTTATGTTATTAAAAGTTCACAAAGAAAACGTTTGCGCCACAGAGCTTCAAGTCCTGCAGTTGGGAATCAGCTGATGAAAAGATAACAAGTTAGATACTGGATATTATAGCCCTGATATAGAGACATGCATGAAGAAAACTCATAGACATGGTGACGATAATATATGATAATAATAAGATGAACAGAATATTCATTTTGTAGTAGGACTTCTTGCATGAGGCCGATCGTAACTTTCTTTGCACTCATTCAGCTCTGGTCTTTACTTGGTCTGAGACCTGGTCTTGTGTTGGGTGATCTTAAAGGATTAGTTCACCCAAAAAAATATAAATGGTATTTACTGTAGTCCTCACCTCCCTCGGCTCTCTGTGGTCCAAGAAAAAAAGTTACAAATGAAAGCATATCAGTGCAAACAGACAGCAAGTGTCCTGTATCCAAACACAACTACTCTAACTAAACACATGTGAGTGTGTTTACTCACTCGTGCTTTAAATTGACAATCCGCCTACAAGAATACACGTTACGAAAATATGTCATTGCTTTATAATGACACCCAATGTTAGTCTGTCTTTTTTTCCTCACTTGCAAACTTTTCCAACACCTCACAAAACTAAAATCATCTTATGAAGGCCAGTATTTTAAATAGCTTCTCCATCCTCATTGTTAAAGTTCACCTGTGTTTGCATCCCTCCAGGTGACGTAGAGATCGGCCTGCTGGAGAGGAACGGGGCTCTGGAGGTGGAGGTGATCCAGGCCAGAGGACTTACCATGAAACCAGGTTCCAAGGGACCTCCAGGTAATGTTGACTGACACACTCAAACAATCAAAACAATGTTTTCTACACGATTTTCCTCAGAAACGTCATAACATTTGAATTTGGTATCTTTTCCACTTGTGTTCATCAAACGGCTGCCATGTCTCAGAACATCGACGTTTCCAAAGAATACGAACGCAGCACAAGACAGCAAATAGCATCAGCTCCTTACAAACAGAACAGCCTGCAGCTGACATTTTAAACCTGATGGGATATACTCTACAATAGTTACAGTTATGATATGAAAGATGCATGAGTGAAAGGAGGAAATGGTGTTTTCAATGTTCAGGGAGTTAACACACAGAGCAGAGGGAGGTGATCTGCTGAATAAGTAAGATCTACATTTTCCGCTGCTAATGCTGAAGTGAAGCAAGCAGCGTGTTGCTCTGACTCTCATGCTGTGCTGTAGAATCGTTATGGTTAAACAAACACATCTGGATGGTCCTATTTCCTTAAGCGTGTTTGAAAAATGCTTTAAAATCAATCGGATATCAATCAGGAAATGGTTTACCAGCTATAATGCAGGTAAATAATGAAGGAAAACAGATCTGCAAAAAATATATTTGAAAAGCCACCAAAATAATTTCTTTTCACATTTTCTATTTTTCTAAAATGACTATGTGGAGATATTGGACAATAGCAGCCGAACAAATGTCTTTATGAGTTATAGTCCAGCTGGACGTGCATATGTGCACATGTGCATGCTCTGCACCAACACAGGGAGGAAGAACGCTGCTAGCAGGAAGAGCAGGTTTCAAATCAGCTTTGCAAATGTTTTATTATTAAGGAAATGCATTTGTTAGACCTCAAGGACACACAAAGTATTTTGTGAGAAACATTGATTGTGCACATAAAGTTTGTTTGTTTAGAAGATTACTCCGCAGGGAAGCTTTACTGTTAAAATACCCTTTTAATGTTATTTCTTTAATTTTCCTTTATTAAATGCTTCAAACACAATGCCAGGAATATGATTTTACTGAATAATAAAATCCTGTCATTTCATGTGTTTATTTATTACAGGGCTGTCACGATGTCAGATTTCCACTACACAATTATCACGACCATTATAATTCAAACATATTCAAACAATATTATTGCGATATCAATAATAAAAAACTTAATTTAAGCTCAAAATTCGAGTGTAGGGAGAGTCTGTAACTATAAGAAAAAATTACTTGAAATTATTATTATTATTATTATTATTTAGAGCTGCTGGATTATTCAGACAATTATCAATACCAGAATTTATTATTATTCCTTTATATATTTACAATAAAAGAATATTTGCATAGTGTGCATTAAAAAGACACATTGTGTAATTTATGTGTAATATAAGTGCAATGTAAACTCTTCTGTATGAGCGCTGTGTGCTGGTCACAGGGAATAGAAACAGAACTGGCACGATGTCAACTTGATTGTTTTTTGCTTTATGCAGCAAGTTGGATTGTGTAACAACAAACTATTAGCTCTGATTGTGGCTCCCCTCTGCGGTTGCATAATATTAAATCACCCATTGATCCTAATTGCATAAGAACAAAACAGTGTCAGCAAATAAGGGAAACAAAAAAACATATCTGGGAAAAGCTTTGAGAGAGAGATAAAAGATAAGAGGACAATAAACAGAACAAAGCACAAACCAGAGCTAGAGGAGAGAGAAATAAGTGCATCTATTTAGTGTGAAGGAAAGAAAAGCATGGAAGTAAAAACAGAGTCAGACAGATCCATATAATTTATAAACACCTTGCTCAATATTTCAGTGTTCCAGAGTCTAATCTTTAATAATGTCATCGAACAAACAGGGCAAAAACTTTGGAGTGTGTGTGTTTGTGTGTGTGTGCGTGTGTGTGTGTGTGTGTGTGTGTGCGTGTGCGTGTTGATGGAGTTTGTAATGAAGCTCTCTAGTACAAGGTCTTTGACCTTGTTTCCAAGACGGGACAGGAAAGTTGTTCTCCTTTAGTGAGGACACGGACACACACACACACACTCACACACACACACACACACACACACACACACACACACACACACACACACACACACACACACACACACACACACACAAACTCAATGTTTGTAAAATGGTAATGCAATCTTCCGACTTAAAAACAACGAAGTGAGTGCATTAAAGTAAAAGTTAGAAGTCTAGCCTCTAATATTGTTTTGGCTCGTGTTACTTCGGAACGAAGTTTCATCCCAGGACATTAAATCATAACTGCAGTGTGAAAATAAAAAAGCAAAACAAAATTCAATCTACAAAAAGCCTTTGTATCCGCAGAGAGCCCTGTACCCTCTGTGGTGCAGACTCCTGCTGACAGACATTGTTTGCATGTGTTTGCATGAAGTTATTAATTTTTGCTTAGTCTGATGTTTTCTTGAGGGTTGTTGTTTTTTGCACACCGAAAACCAGAGAAAACAATGGTTTCAAATGAGCTTTGTTTTGCATAAGTTTTCTGCAGTGCACCACAATTCCCTCGACTCTCTGCCTTTGTCTACTCCAGTCGGCTGGAAACTCTTCAGGGAACAAACTGCGAGGCGAGCATCACAAGGGGAGTGATGGGCTAGCACTAACGCTAGCAAGTTAGTCTGCGAGCACTAAACTAATTTAACTTTATTAACCACTCTGACTGGGGTTTGATGCTTTTTATTTAAATAAATGTTTTAAGTAACTGCGAAAGTAATTTCAAAATAAAACGTCACAATGGTGCGTTCACATGCTCCTGAGATCGGTCATGTTTCCCGATTTGTTCTTCCGACTTCTGCGTGTTCATGAGATTTAAGTCGTAACGTGTAAACAACATGGACGCTACAAAGACGGTGTCTTGGATTTGATTGTTTACACAATTCGTTGATATCCTTTCCCGACTTGAGGGGAAGTTCACGTAAATATTCCCAGACAGGGAATTCATTTTTCAGATTATTCTGACGGCACATGAATGCAGCAGAAATGCCCCATCTCTCAATGTTAACGAAAGTGAAACATAGTTTGTGTACCGGCCTGTAATTTAGTCTTTCTGTAAACCTGCTGACAGACAAACAGAGAGACAAACTGTGTGTTTACTGGCGGAAAACGTTTTTCAGCTAAAGTTAAACATAATACTGCCACCTGCTCTACCGGAGGACACTTTACACTCACAAGCAAGAGAAACGTACTGATGCCTCTGGCCGTCTCCGTCTGTCACATGACCTTCACCTTGCAGCTTGTATCAGTCACTCGAGAGGCTCCGGTCTTTTCTACTTTGTCTTCTGCCCTGTTTATTCTCCTCTCCTCTGCTGGACTGCACTGGAGTCTGTGTTGTTCTTACATCTAAACTCCAGCTCTAAAGTTGCAGATAACGGTGAAGGGGTTAAGTTGAGATTTAACTTTTGTATTTTGTCGTTTCAGCGGCCTACATCAAAGTTTACCTCCTGGAGAACGGGATCTGTGTGGCCAAGAAGAAGACCAAGTCAGTGAGGAAGTCTCTGGATCCTCTCTACAACCAGGTCCTAGTCTTCTCTGAGAGCCCGCAGGGGAAAGTGGTGCAGGTGAGATATGAAACACAGACGCTTATAAAAGAGACATTAAACTGGTTTTAGACAAAGTTTGTTTCACAATATTTACTTGGAAACTGACCAAAAGAAAGCAAAACAAAGGCAAACATCTTATAAAAGATGGAAACCATCTATAATATCCTTTATACTCCTCAAATATTTCACTCCCTCCTTTTACCAAGCAAATGTTAAAACCTGAAAACCGTTCTCCCTTTTTGTTTCTGAAATAATTGAATGATGCAACCCTGGATGTTATTTACTAAAAAATCAAAAATGTTGGATTTCTTTCTTGTTTTCTTTCTAAATACAATGAAACCTGATTCAGTGGTACTTTGAGCTACATGCTAACACCAGTCTGCTAACATGTGCACCATGACAAAGCAATAAGCTAATGTTTAGCAGATTATGTTGGTCACCATGTTCATCTTAGTTTACAGTGTTAGCATGCTAACATTAGCACTAAACACAAAGTACAGCTGAGGCTGATGGGAAGGTCAGGTTTGTATTTATGCTGCGTTCCAGACAACTCGGAGGTTCCAGCTTCCAACCTCTAAGCGCCAAACATAACACACAACATGGATTTTGACATTTTTACCATTTTCCTAAATAACTTTTGTGCAGAGAAGATAACTTTCAGAGATTGTTTAACCAGTTAGCTAATAACATTGGCGACAAGTTTAGACATCAATTACATGCAGAATAGGTTTTACTATATGATGGTATATATTATTTTATTAAATACAAGCAAATATACTTCACGTTGTCTTTTAGTTGATGGTTTATCCTTTACAATGTGCGCTTCCATTGTTGTGTGACGTCTTCATGAAGTCGGGATGGATTTTACAAGTTTACCAGTAGGAACGCTGACTTTGAGTGGCGTTCAGTTGTACTGGACAAACTAAGCTTTTGAACTCATGGTGGTGCTACATGAAACGTCAGGTGCTCAACAAAATCATTGCAATTCCCCCTGAGAGGGTCTTGAACGTGTGACCCAAAGTTTATGGCAATCGATCCAAAAGTTATCAAGATATTACACTCAAAAAGCATGAATGTGAACCTCATGGTGGCTACAGACGAAGAGTCAGGAGATCACCAACGTCATCAGGATGCAACGTCTTGGTCCGATGCATCTCTGTGCAAAACTGTCGTGCCAATCCATCTGGTAGATCAGGGGTGGGGAACCTTTTTCCTATCAACGGCCATTTTATTTTTAACAACATCCGAACTCCACCGAAGAGCGTTAACTTTATCCAAACACTCGTCCTCTCAGCTCGTGCAGTTCGGCATGTCTCGTGCAGTAATGACGCTCGAGATTATCTTTCATCACCGCAAGTACGTCCACACAAACTAGACACACTGGCAATTTACTTCCACAAAGAAATAATTGTTCGTCCAGTTCTCCTGGAAAGTGACATTCCGCGTCCAGCTTTCTGTTTTAAGCTCGCCATGCTGCGTTCGCTGATGTCAACGACCGTCTCGTTTAAAATTGAAGTTTGACATGACGTGACCACGTGATGGCCCGTTCCGCTCGTGTTGTATTCAAGGACCCTGACCTTGGCCAGGAAAAACAGTCAGCTGTATACGGACCGGAGGCAAGAGGTTCCCCACCCCTGTGGTAGACGTTGACATATTTCACTGCATGAGTGAAAACTTTGAGAAGTCAGTGGAACACAAAAGTCATCAGGATTAATCATCTTGGAAACATGAACGTCCGCACACATTTCATGCCAATCCATCCAACAGTTGGGATATTTCATTCTGATTTAAAAGTGGTGCACGGACCGACAGGCTGACATTTGCATCCACAGATGAATACAAATTAATTCATAACAAACAATCACATACTAATCTCCCCAGATTGTCAACATAAAACAGCAAAATGACGAGTTTCACCAGGAAATTGATGATTGTTAGAAATCGCTCCTTTTTGTGACTTTAGAAACAGTTCAGGAAGTGAAGAGGAGACGCAGCAGAAGAGTCAGGGAGTAAGAGTTTGACATTTACACAAAGAATGTGACCTGAGGGTCCAGAAGGCAGTTGGAGCTGATTTTTGTTCTTTCAGTTGTTTGAGCTTCAGATGATCTCAGGATCAAAAATGTCACAAAAAACAAACTGAAAGAGATGGATTATTACAGCGGAATGTGAGCTCTCCAACTTCCTTCTCTCATTCTCTCATTCTCTTCCTGTATTCTTCTTTTCTTCTCATCGCTCTCTTAAGCTCCGGCCCCACTCGACATGAACCCACGAACACCTGGCTTTTGTCTTTGGTGGGAAAAGGTTACAATCATTCCCGGACCGATGACTCTACAGTGGTCACGGTATTTATCGGTTCAAGCTTTGACACCCGGGGAGACATGCTAGTTTGCGACCTTTCCTGCCCCGATGCTATGACGTGCGTTGAAGTAAATATATAATATATAAAATAAATTAAAAATATATATGTATAATAAATAAAATCAACAGGGATTTAGACAAATATAATAATAATAATAATAATAATAATAATAATAATATATTTTACTTGTATAGCGCTTTTCTAGAAACTCAAAGACGCTTGACAGAGTAAGTCAAACAAAAATAGATAAATAAACAAACTTTATTAACGTACAAAACATACACTTAATATTCTCTACTCAAAGCCACCAGACTCCATTGACAGAAACCTTTTCAATCATTTAACCTAAAACACACTTAATTATAACTGCACAGAATCAAATAAAAAATTGTCTTTGTTAGTCTTTCCAATGATCCAACAATATCCAACTCTGCTTTGAGAGTTTGAAAGAGAGACTAAGGAACAGATCTAAAAAAAGAAGAAGCCACCGTCACATCGTCACTGTTTACTAGCCCTGTAGGTGACGTAGAATGTGCACCAGAAAATGTGTGTTCTTTCCTTCTTGATGTAGTGGTTGAATACCATAATAAACCATATGTTGTAACCTGTGTGTGTGGCAGGTGTCCTCAGTGATGAGCGGGTGGAAACAGTGGTGTGCATGTTTTTAGTGGCGCGGCCTGCAGCTCTGCTACAAGCTGCTCTGCTGCTCCTGCCGCTGTGTAATTAGTCACTGAACGCCTCCTTCTTAATGATCTGCTCTCCGTGTTGCTTGTCCTCCGAGTTTCATCAGCTTCATTCACACTGGATAATCAAAATCGCTGAAATCAGCAGCGCTTTTCAATTTGTCACTTCCTTATTTAGCAAAGCCTAAGTGCACACTGAAGATTCATTCAGAATCCTTCGTCCCCGAACTCCATGACAGAGAAACAAGTTGTCCATTCAGAGAAAATGATTTTATACACATGTTTAATGTCACCGTGCATCCTGACATCGTATAAGAATATTTACTTGAGACGTGAAGTTATTACATGCATCACTTTACTGTATTAATTAATATCCAGTTTATTATCATCCCTCCCGTACAAACAGGCAACGGTTCGATATTCTTCTCCAAAAGTCCAGCGTCAATGTTCGCTTGTAAAGTTCCAAAAATAAACTTCCTTCTTCACAGGAAACACCTGGTTAGGGTTAGGAAAAGATTGTGATTATTTGGTTGAATTAACTATGAAGTGGCGAAGTGACAGATAAATCAAACACATGGGGCCCATCCCCCCCCCGACCTCCACCCTATGTTGACTTTTCCGCTCTTTATACTTCCTGGTTCACGATTAGTATTGCTTTCCGTAGGTAAAGCTACGAACAGCGTGCGAGAACAGCCTGAAACAGGACTTAAGAGAACGACTTAATCACATTTACAAACCAGTGCAATGATTCAATCATTGATCGTTTAATACCAGTCGAGGAGCATCTGTCAGATATACAAGCTCTGGGACTTCACTATTACTTATTTCTTTATACATTTTGCAGTGTTCTGATCGTGATAATTACATAAATATAAATGTGATGTGTGAGTCATCTAATATAAGAAAGGAAATCTGGGTCGTCAGTTCAGTGTGACTCTTCTGTCATTGTTTGAAATTGGGATTGGGATTGGGAAGTCCTGTTTCCTGATATTTTTCCTGTAATGAGCAACTCACACATGCCGTTGGGACAGGTGTGTGTGTGTGTGTGTGTGTGTGTGTGTGTGTGTGTGTGTGTGTGTGTCAGTAGTTTTTGAAGGTTGCAGGTTTGATCCTCTGTTAGTTTAGAGTCGAGGCCTGAGGCTGCTGCGCGGCTGTCACTGAGTAATTAGTCACTAAACGCCTCCTTTCTAATTATCGGCTGTCCGTCTTTCTCCTCCGCTCTGCACTCTGTGCCTCCATCGCCTGATCTCTCTGACGACTGGGCGGTTTTATCTTTTACTTTGTTTTCCATATGCATATTTGTGTTTGACGTCCGCATAAATATGAGTTTTGTTCAGAGCTGGGGAAAAGTTGCAGATCCAGGGTTCATCGTATTTTCTTTTCCAACATGTGTCGCTCTTATTTCCCCTCATTCTTTATTATTCTGTGTCTTCGGGAGAGTTTCTGGTGTCACAGCTGTGAGTGGCTCAGATGGAGACATGCAGAGAATGTGAAGTGATCTCTGTTTGTGACACCAGGAACATATCTGCATCGTTTCAAGAGAACAAATATAATCTTTAGCTTTTTACAGTGAAATACTGTTAAAACAATGTAGTCATTACGTCACAAAGCTTTCAGCACCTTACAGAAGTATTACACCTTTACACCCACGTGACTGTTGAACATCTCATTCACAAAACATGCAGATTCAGCTTCTACTGCAGACCTCGACCCCATCCAACAACCCGAAGGTGAAGGATGGGGTGGAGGTCAGGACTCTGTGCAGGCCAGTCAAGTTCTTCCACCCCAGAATGGGGAAACCATAAATACCTTATATGGAAGCACAAAGGAAGAACATTATCTAGAATATGTCATTGTATATATTCCCTTCACTAAGCTGCCAAACTGCCAAAAACATCACAAGACAAAAAGTACTTTTGATCATATTGTGTATTTTGCAAAAATGTTAAAATGAGTGTTAAAGAAATCTGACTAAATTTGTTTGTCAACAATCTTTTTTTCCAAGACTAAGACGAGACGACACCGACGTACTTTATTACTAACTGTAACGATATCAAAAAGAAAGGACTAAAAAACTCTAAATCTTTCTTCATTTTCCACCTTCTCTTCCCCTCTCTCTCTCTCTCTTTCACACACACACACACACACACACACACACACACACACACACACACACACACACACACACTTTCTGTCCTTGTCTAAGTCTACTATAATGCATACAGTTTGCGTACGTTAGGGTACTGGGGGTTAATATTTTCCGCATGTTACAAAACGATGGGTTTTGGCTGGACTGAAATATAATCTGAGGATTTAAAAACCTAAAATGTTCACTTGACCAAACAAAAACAAAATAGGGCAGAAAAAATATGATAACAACAAACAATAACAACAAAATAGATGACAAAATGAACAGGACTTTGTATGAACTTTGCTGTCCTACTTTCTGGTGTTACGGAGCACTTACTCTTCCC
This sequence comes from Cottoperca gobio, assembly GCF_900634415.1. Taxonomy (NCBI): domain Eukaryota; kingdom Metazoa; phylum Chordata; class Actinopteri; order Perciformes; family Bovichtidae; genus Cottoperca; species Cottoperca gobio. The sequence continues at coordinate 27,416,452 of NC_041359.1, forward strand.
TTCAATTCAAGTCCATCCAGTCTGGATCCACTTATCCTCACTTCAATGCAACATGCTGGGTTTATTTTGTTTGTTGTTAAGCCCCTTTTTGTCTTTCCATCAGCACCTGCAGTGTGTGTGTGTGTGTGTGTGTGTGTGTGTGTGTGTGTGTGTGTGTGTGTGTGTGTGTGTGTGTGTGTGTGTGTGTGTTTTAGTTGCACTTTCTGGAAAGTGGACCAGAAGAGGATCTAGGACACTGTACTTTACTAAACTCTCTTGTCCTTCCATAGATTTCTCCTCTCTGTCCGGACTTTGTTGGGAGAACGCAGGCAGACAAAAAGAGAAATAGATTCTCCTTCTTTAAAGATGGAGGGGATAGATTGAAGCAGATTTGGCCTCTAAGTCTCTGTGGAAATCACATGCAGACACACACATTGGTATGCTGGCAAGCTCAGACACACAAGGACACCCACACACACACACACACACACACACACACACACACACACACACACACGGATGGATATTTATTTTTTTGTCTGCTGCTTGACAAGATGTTGGGCCGTCTGAGATGAGCCCTGATGTTATCAGGTGACAGAGGACACCTAACGTATCACATACATACACACACACACACACACACACACACACACACACACACACACACACACACACACACACACACACACACACACACACACACTTAAACACACACAAGCAGGATATTATGAATCAAAACGATTACTTTTGATGTAAAAAAAGACTTAAATTCTCTGTTTTCTTATTGTGAAGACAGTTTTGAATTAAAGCTAAAAGAAGGTGCTCTTTTAAAGCCTTTCTTAAAATGTATAATAACTCTCCTTTGACACATAAACCCAAAAGATATCGTATAAAGACTAATTGATCTACTACGACCCGTTTCTGTAGGTGATCGTTTGGGGCAACTACGGACGGATGGACCGCAAATGCTTCATGGGTGTAGCTCGAATCCTATTGGAGGAGCTGGAACTCAGCACAATGGTGATTGGCTGGTACAAGCTCTTCCCCACCTCCTCCATGGTGGACCCAACGATGGCGCCACTCATCCGCCACTCGTCCCAGATGTCCCTGGAGAGCACCATTGGGCCCTGCTGTGAGCGATCCTAAGACTCAAGAAAAATATCACGTTTTTTGTTGTTGCGACTAAATTTGCTGTCTCAACCAAATCCTAACACATCCTGTACTGTTAAGGAACCATACTCAAGGACGCTCTGACAGGTCCAACCACACTTGGGACTGAACCACTCCCCTGATTGAGAAATGACTTTACTAACTAGTAAGTCATTGGAAATGCGCTGTAATACTTTTGATATTGTAGCAGGGTTTCCTGGGACTCACGGGAAGCACATTTCTTGTGTTATTGCAACCGACCGCCCCTCAGACTCACAGGAAAATGTTGCTTTCTTCAGATCTCTTTGATGAGAAAACAAAAACCTACTTAATGAGGATACTTCAAAGGAGGGCTCGGTTGCCGACATCGATCACATCCTATTGGCACCACAACACACTGCAGCCTCAGCTTCGCTTCATCTGCGGGGCCTTCGCAGCCTCATATTCGATTCTCATTCCCAGGACTGCTTGTTGTCTTTCTGCGTCTTCATTAAGGGGCTGGACAGCTCCTGAGTGTTATCTGTTAATGTTAGACTGCCCTCAGACAGTTTGAGACACCAGCCTCCCATTTTGCAGGAGCACGGGGACAGCAGAATGTAGGTGACTGGATCTGTGCGCAGTAGGACTACAGAGGTCTTTAAAAAGTAACTATATATGTGGATATATAGTTATGTGTTGTCACTACTCAAGACATCTTGGTTTCAAACACTTAACTTGAGCTGTTTTTCTTTTTTTCTGTCACACATTTGGCCCGGCAATGTTCAGTTCATTTGGTACTATATGTTTGTGATGAAAGACGCGTTCCTCTTCTGGAAGGATCGACATTTCTACTTGATCTTGGGGATCCAGAGTACTGCTGTGGTTCTGTCCTACCAGTTACTTAGTAATTGGTTTTTAAAGATGAACTAGCAGGTTCTGAGTTCCCAAAGATCATGTTCCAGTACGACCCAAGAGCCTGTACATTTTCATTGCAATCAATTGCAACATTAGCTGATTTCCTGATTATTGAGTCATCTCTCGTGGATGCTGCTTATCATAGCAATCAGCCAGTGTTGTGTTTGGTAGGAATGCAAACATGCAGCTTTGAGGGTTTTTAGTAAAGGGGATCTACGACCCCATTTTACCTGGTTGTTTCTTGAATCTGTAGCAAACTGATTGTGTCAAAATGGAGATTTACAGCTCACCCAGAACCTTTCCTATTGCATAAAGTTATGCTACTGTACAGATCTATACAAATGTCCAACCCTAATTGGATTGTATGCATGCAGGATATTGTATTAGATCACCTTTATAATTCAAAGCAGCTAACCAGATGCATGTCACGATCACTTCCAAATGTAATGTAGTTTTTATCTGGATACGATGCAGATACTAACAGCCAGGTGTGAATGGGGTCTGACATGTTTAGGGTGCTTTTTCCTCATTTGGTTCAATTCTGTTCAACATGTTCACATCCACCTCTGCAGGTCACATCAAAGTGCAGGCAGAGATATTGTACCTGGTACATGATGCTAATACAAAAAGACAGATGGTTGAACACTTGATGTATATCACAGTTTAAGGTTCTTAAACTGAAAGTCTAGAAGTAGATTTTTAAGATTCCTCCTCTCTTTTTTTTTCTAAAGCTTTGGCTAATAACAGTTTCTACTGTGCCAATTTCTACCAGCAAGTGTCTTCTCCTTCCTCTTCTTCAATTACCTTGCGGCTTGTGCTATTGTGAAGAGAAACAACCACTCACACCATCTGACAGCAGTATTCAGGCTGTGCCGAGAAGCCTCCCTTTTATTCTAAATTACAGCCCTAATCCACGAGGCAACTGGTGATTAGCCATGCTATGACTCAGTATGGAGAGAGGAAGAGAGGGAGCAAGAGGAAAGAGAGAGGAAGGAAGCATGACATGTACTTTGCATCATCCAAACAAAGGATCTGTCTGGACTGACGTCAGGTATTACAGATAAAAAAATAAAAAGGACACAAAAATAGGATGAATTTAAAGGGAACACAATGTGCACACTGTAGAGAAATGTATAGTTTATTAAATAACAAAAGTAAATGTATTTCATTTGGGCACTTTATGATGCTTAACGACTTTTTTTATGTGTAAATATTATGGTTGTTAGTGTCTTTTGGAGTGAACCAAAGTTAATCTATAATAACTTAGTTGATTGTTGTTAAACTCTGAGGGAAGGAAGGGATACGCTTGCTAGTTACCGTAAGATTGTAGCATTAGCTGGTAGCATCCGCATGACTGATTAAAACTTAAATAATTAGCAGACTACTTGATAAGACTAAGCATGAGCTACACGCTGCACAGACAGAGGAGAAATTAAATATTTAATTGAGGAAAACAAACATATGTAGCAATTTAATTCAGATTCAAAGTTTACTGAATTTCATTTTGGGCTTTTTTTTCCTGATATCTGTAATAAGAGACAAAAACAAAACTTGTTTTTTAACTTTGAAGCAAGATTTCCGAACAAAATGTTTTTTCTCTTCTACTAATCAACTAATATTTTAATGAAACCACAGAATTTGGAGTAATTTTACTCGACAAAAAAAAGAAACTTTGCAAAAGTGGCCTCTGTTTTAGCCAGTAGCAGTGTTGCAGGGATATTAATACTGTATTTATTTCCAAACAAATCAGCTACATTCTGTAAAGCAATAATAACAAACATCCAGTCATCGCAGTTTTTCGCTGAGCCAGCTGTTTTCATTGCAGTCAAATTCATCAAGTGTAATGTTTAAAGACGATTTAAGTTATATTTTGGCATATTTTTTGTATATATCAGGACTTTTAGACATATGTGATTCCAAAACCTGTAACTGCTCAAGTCTTAATGTCTTACTGTCCAGGGGAAAACTTTAAGGACGCAGAATATTTATGTTTTAAAAACACCTTAAATTTGAATGCAGGAACCAAAAATCACTTGTTAAGATGCATCACTTTAACCCAACACATCCATGTTTAGTTGTTTCCATAACTTATTCCAGGGAGAGTCATGCAGTCTATAATAATCTCTTTGAATTTGACAAGGAGCTGAAGTGTAACACCCAAAGTAACATCACAATTTCTGATTTGAAAAATGCGGGATCATTTTTCACAACCTAAAATGACATTGAGTCGTGTGAAGTTTAATCTAAGTGTTACAACGACTGCCTGGGAGTTTTTAAAAGTGAGGATATATTAGAAAAGTTGTATACATCAAATATATATGTATATAATATATATAAATATATTTAAAATCAACGAACTCCTCTTACTGTGACCCAAGGAATGTGTTTTTGTCAGTGTTCTTTTGTGCCAAAATGTAAACCTATACGGAGGGAGGGCTGACTCCCCAATTGAGGACCAATGAAAGAGGAAAGTTTACACTTACATTTTTTATCAGTAACCCATAAGCAGAGTTCATTCTGTTCTAAAGAAATGACTTTGCAGAGAACAAAAGTAAGATTGCATGATAATGATTTAGATGTTGATCACAAAGAGAGTTGAAAATGTAAAGTTGCAGCCGTAACCGTCACAGAAGTTCCCCATCTGTCCAACCTGCAGCAGCTGCCTGTACAACACGTGACGGATACTTTACGAAGCAATAAACGACGTTAGCAAACAGCTGATTGTTTATTGTAGCATCTGACGGATAAAAAAATGCATGCAAGCGGTGGATGATGGGTTTTCTATGACGGCTTCTGCTGACACTTGCAAGAAAACGCTCTAATTGTTTAAAAGGGAGATAATATATATGCCCACATTGCCAGCAGGATTAACAGTAATTAATGTTTGTTTATTAAAAATTGATTGTGTCATTTTGCTCATCAAAAGCTTCTTGTTCACCCGTCTCAATCTGTGTGTGACAGTTTGTAACTTTGAAGGCAAACGAATGAGCTAATATATAGTCAGAGTCGACTTTCAGCACCGAAAATGTACGCTTTTCATTTCCCCCATGTTTTGACTGTGTCTGCCACATGGATGTTAATTATGTACTACTATCAATTGTAATGTAAGTAGAGGCCTTAAACACACCGATATACATTTTGACAGGGCTACGGACTAAGAATTGTCGCATAAAGTAATCAAAATGACGCAAAAAAAGTTTTACAGTGTCACCATTTCAACCCATTACTGAAAGTGATTTAAGTTTCTGCAGATACTCAAACACTCTGAGCTGTTTCTGAACAACACTTACACTGTTGGTTCTTTATTGATGTTTGAATGCACATGTTTGTACTTGGTGGTTTCAATCAAGAAGAGTAAAATGAAGAGGAACAACAACAACCATTTGCAATCTAACCGTCTGTAAGAACTACTGGAGTCCTGACACTTTCCACCATTCCTGCCTTTTAGGTTGATGTTTTGCAAAACCAGACATTTTCCATTAGTGCTTCTCAATGTTACGGGACATTGTGCAAGATTTAAAGAGACATATTGGGACAGTTGTGTTGCATATGTTAAGCAGCTTATGTGTTTAGTTAATACATTTTGGATTTTCTTGATCTTATAGCCTTGAGGGATGTTAGCGTTGCAGCCCTCTGAGTTAACATGCGCACGATAATGTAACTATACAGGCGTTACATCGTTTAGAGAAGCTGTAACTCTCAGTTCTAAAAGTATTTCTCCTTACTGTAAATGCACATTAACTTTTAAGGACGAAAGTAAAACACAGGTGAAACATGCAAACAAATATAGAACAGACATAACTGAGAGTGTCCTACTAAATCACTTTCCAGCTACGATAACTGGAAGCCTTCATATATATTTATATATATATATAAATATATATATAGGCATGACAAATAATTTCCTGATGGATTTTTGAGACTTTGCAAACAGTATTCGACCTGCAGGTCTCTGTTTCTGTCTGTTTCTGTCTGTTTCTGTCTGTTTCTGCAGAGTATCAACCTAAGAAGTGAATCTGTGCAGAATGTCCTTTGAAGTTCAACTTCTGTTACCTGATAGGAGCTTATATTGTCCATATCTTTTTCCTCTTAAGTACCTGCACTATGTTTTCTTTTACAGTGACAGTGTGTACATTTCTACACACACATCATATCATGTTCTCTCCGGGGGGAAGAGGTGGAGGAGTGAAGGGTAGATGCAGCTCTTCTGTTACGAGGCTGGTGGCTCCCAGAAGCAACACATCTCCTCAGTCTGCTGTGAAGCAGTGGCGGCTCCCAAACCTTTTCCCCCTCAGAGGCCATCCTCACCCCACCAGCCATCTGGTAGATCCTCTCATTCAAAGCGCCCCACATTACCTCCAGTGAATACATTTTTAGGTTGGGTGACCCCAGTGCAAGTCAAAGTGCCATTGTCCTTGAAGTCAACACCCTTCCTGGTTCAATGACCTCTCACCTATGAGTTCACAGATCCTGCTTTCATGTCTCCAATAATGGTTGATGACACGAAGTAATTTTATCGACAGCATTCACAGCCTTAAATGTTCTAAGCCATCTGAAAGGCCCCTAAAATACTACGTGTGTCAGAAGGTGATGGTTTGCTGTCAGGAACATGTGATGTGGGCAACTTTTGGAAGCAATGCTGATGAAAAATCAATTCTTCCAGGTTTTCAAGCAAACTTGTATATGACTTTCCTTCACATGCATCTGGTTAAAGACATTCACACCTTTAGTCGTCTCAGCCACTGACAACTGACTGACGTCATCACCTCGCCATCCAACTTCCATTTACAAGTATATTGTAATATTTTAAATGATTGAATACTTTTCATCCCATCTCTGGGTTAGCGTCACCAATTGCTAGCGTAAAGTAATCTTAGCAATGCATTAAGCATCTGCGTTGCTTTCCATTTGTTGCTCATGTATTACTGCCTTGAGGACCTGAATGTTATCAGAAGAATGACAAAGTGGTGTAACTTTAGTTTTTATTCACCGCACTGTCATTTGAAAACACAAAAAAAAAAAGTATATTTGCAGATTATTTGGCAAACTGTTATATTGTTGAGTAAATGCACACTTTGGTGTATTGTTATTCTATTCCAGCTGTCAATAAAATAGTTTAACTCCATCATTAGATGCTTTAATTGTTTTTATTCATTTATTCTCTGTACAACAGTATCCCTGAAGATTTAATTTGTGCAATAACACCTAATCATTTTACAAAAACGCCATGATTTTGCATGCATGTTTTGAGCCAAACATACATTTATTATTTTCTACATTAAGAAATAAATGTGTTAAAAAATTATGTATTTTCAATTCCTCATTTAAGACCTTTTCTAAATCTGAAGACGAATCATCTGCATATATTGTAATGCTTGCATTATTCAAAATGATGCCCTTGAGACGCTTCACTGCTCTAATTCCTCATAATAACTGTCGTTAAAATATACGCCATGCTTCCTGTGAGCGAGACAGAGCTTTTTATCCACAGCTGCAAGATGATTCATAACAATGCAACTTATTCTTACAGGTCAGCTGACCAACGGCTGCATTCCCTAAAGACTTTCCTGAACCTGCAACCCTCTCGTGGGAACCGATGACGGGGAAAGGAAGTAGAAAAGATTTTAAAAAGGGAGGAGAAGGAAAAACACAACAATAAGAAAGATGGAGGCAGAGAATGAGATGGGGAGATGGAGAGAGAGGAGTGGGAGGGATTGATTTAGTTTGACAGTCAGCAGCTAAGCACGCCCAAGTATGAAGCTTTAGCCCGGACGTCTACATGGAATACTCTCTGTCTCTACGTCCCTCGCTTTTTACCTCCCTCTTTCTTAACTCCCCTTTTCTCTCAGAGTATGTCTCTCGCTCCCTTTCAATCTTTCTCCCAACATCACTCACTGTTTCTCTCTCCCTCTGCCTCTCTCTCTGGCAGACGTACAGGCTCCCTGGCGACCAAACTGATCAGCTTGTATTAAGCTCTCTCTCTCTCTCTCTCTCTCTCTCTCTCTCTCTCTCTCTCTCTCTCTCTCTCTCTCACACACACACACACACACACACACACACACACAAAGCAATTGCGTGACAGCAAGGCAGGTCACACTAGGCTGCCACACACACACACACACACACACACACACACACACACACACACACACACACACACACACACAGAGGCAAAGGCATGACTTGCATGCACATGCGCAGACTGAGAGACAGAGAAAACACCACATCACACACTCACACACACACACACACACACACACACATACGAGTTCTAGCGTGACTTGCATACGCAAAGACAGAAAGACAAATTCACAAACTAAAATTGGATGAACCAGCAGGAGGCCCTCAGATGGTGCAAATGCAAATTGAGACATTAATCATTTTCTCGAAGGGGGGGAAATTACAACACCAAACAACAGCATGTTTCACCTCAGTGAGACACAGACACCAGATACTGTCGGAAAGAGTTTGACACAGACGCTCATCCACCTCGTCTGTCTGTCACTGTAGCGCCCCCTGCTGCGTCTGACATGTTCTTGTTTTGTACACAGAAAGAAGAGATGAAATCAAGTAACATGGAGCTGGACTTTGAATCGAAAGGTTACATTTTAAAACTCCAGAAACGTCTTTTCCCATCATCCTTCTGTGTCCTCCTTTGCTCCACTCAAAAGTCCTTTGGGCAAATAACACCAATTATTACGCTTCCCCTTGATATCCTCTTGCTCGTGTACCTCCTTTTACCATTTCTTTCCTCCACTACTCTCTCTTTTTGGGTTCCTATTTCAGATTTTTGCAATTTGTGGGAGGAAATATCCAAACCATACGATTGTCGGAATTATTTTTATATATATGTGGAATATATGACTCCACAAAATCTCAATAAGAGTTAATCTGCCTTGCCATTTATTGCGTTAAAGCGTGAAACACACTGGAAGCAAACAAATTGTGCAACATCATCTCTGCCATCTCTCGATCCTTGTGGTTGCAAGCTAGCGGGTAGCTTTCTCTTTAGCAAACATTGTGTAAATATGCAACATGTGTAAATATACAACATGTGTAAATATACAACATTGTGTAAATATACAACATGTGTAAATATACAACATTGTGTAAATATACAACATGTGTAAATATACAACATGTGTAAATAAGCAACATGTGTAAATATACAACATGTGTAAATAAGCAACATGTGTAAATATGCAACATGTGTAAATATGCAACATGTGTAAATAAGCAACATGTGTAAATATACAACATGTGTAAATAAGCAACATGTGTAAATATGCAACATGTGTAAATATGCAACATGTGTATATGCAACATGTGTAAATATACAACATGTGTAAATATACAACATGTGTAAATATACAACATGTGTAAATATACAACATGTGTAAATATGCAACATGTGTAAATATACAACATGTGTAAATATGCAACATGTGTAAATATGCAACATGTGTATATACAACATGTGTAAATATACAACATGTGCAAATATGCAACATGTGTAAATATACAACATGTGCAAATATGAGACTTGTGTAAATATGCAACATGTGTAAATATACAACATGGTTAAATATGCAACATGTGTAAATATTCAACATGTGTAAATATAGAACATTTGTAAATATGCAACATGTGTAAATATGCAACATGTGTATATTTAACATGTGTAAATATACAACATGTGCAAATATGCAACATGTGTATATGCAACATGTGTAAATAAGCAACATGTGTAAATATGCAACATGTGTAAATACGCAACATGTGTAAATATACAACATGTGTAAATACGCAACATGTGTAAATACGCAACATGTGTAAATAAGCAACATGTGTAAATATACAACATGTGTAAATACGCAACATGTGTAAATACGCAACATGTGTAAATATGCAACATTTGCAAATATGCAGCATGTGTAAATATACAACATGTGTAAATATACAACATTTGTAAATATGCAACATGTGTACATATGCAACATGTGTAAATATATAACATTTGTAAATATGCAACCTGTGTAAATATGCTACATGTGTATATGCAACATGTGTAAATATACAACATGTGTAAATATACAACATTGTGTAAATATACAACATGTGTAAATATGCAACATGTGTAAATATGCAACATGTGTATATGCAACATGTTTAAATATACAACATGTGTAAATATACAACATTGTGTAAATATACAACATGTGTAAATATGCAACATGTGTAAATATGCAACATGTGTAAATATGCAACATGTGTATATGCAACATGTGTAAATATGCAACATGTGTAACTATGCTACATGTGTATATGCAACATGTGTAAATATACAACATGTGTAAATATACAACATTGTGTAAATATACAACATGTGTAAATATACAACATGTGCAAATATACAACATGTGTAAATATGCAACATGTGTAAATATGCAACATGTGTAAATATGCAACATGTGTATATGCAACATGTGTAAATATACAACATGTGTAAATATGCAACATGTGTAAATATGCAACATGTGTAAATATGCAACATGTGTATATGCAACATGTGTAAATATACAACATGTGTAAATACGCAACATGTGTAAATACGCAACATGTGTAAATATGCAACATGTGCAAATATACAACATGTGTAAATATGCAACATGTGTACATTTGCAACATATGTAAATATATAACATGTGTAAATATATAACTTGTAAATATAGAACATGTGTAAAAAAGCAACATGTGTAAATATGCATTATGAGTAAATATGTAACATGTGTAAATAAGCAACATGTGTATAAGCAACATGTGTAAATGTGCAACATTTGTATATGCAACATGTGTAAATAAGCAACATGTGTAAATATACAACATGTGTAAATATGCAACATATGCAACATGTGTAAATATATAACATTTGTAAATATGCAACCTGTGTAAATATGCAACCTGTGTAAATATGCAACCTGTGTACATATGCAACATGTGTAAATATACAACATGCGTAAATATGCAAAATGCATAAATATGCAACATATATAAATATACAACATGTGTAAATATGCAACATGTGTACATTTGCAACATATGTAAATATATAACATGTGTAAATATATAACTTGTAAATATAGAACATGTGTAAAAAAGCAACATGTGTAAATATGCATTATGAGTAAATATGTAACATGTGTAAATAAGCAACATGTGTATAAGCAACATGTGTAAATGTGCAACATTTGTATATGCAACATGTGTAAATAAGCAACATGTGTAAATATACAACATGTGTAAATATGCAACATATGCAACATGTGTAAATATATAACATTTGTAAATATGCAACCTGTGTAAATATGCAACCTGTGTAAATATGCAACCTGTGTACATATGCAACATGTGTAAATATACAACATGCGTAAATATGCAAAATGCATAAATATGCAACATATATAAATATACAACATGTGTAAATATGCATCATGTGTAAATATGCAACATGCGTAAATATGCAAAATGCATAAATATGCAACATGTGTAAATATGCAACATGCACTTTCTCCCACAAATGCCATTGAGCCGAGCAGCACTTTGTGTTTGTGTGATTTTGTAAGCTGATCCTGTAGGTTTCTCTGCAAAATCACTTCACATTATCATTATCATGCATCATTTCCCATAAAAAAATTAATGTGGGACACATTTACAAGTAAGTATTTGCATGTCTTCAACTATAGGCCTCCTCAGAAGAACTTTGGGGTGAGACCAAGATGTCTGGACTGTCCAAAGTATCCTCTACTATCCCTCCGCACTCCTCTAGTGCACAAGTTTTCTTCCATTGCCTCATCCAAGGCTAACCCCAACGGTAGCAGAGGTTGTAGTGATGGTGGAAGGTGAGGAGAAAAAATAAGAAAAAGCCCTGCGATTTGCTAACAGGGTCTAGACTGACAGCAACTGAGTCCACTGGGTCTTAAGAGTGTCTCACTGCAGTATCAGCAAGTGCTTAAGGGCTCTGGCATGAACTTCTGGATACTTATCCAAGGATTTTTAGCAAGTTTGCAACCCTGTAGACTATCCAGAGTGAATCGCCCGTAATTCATCGTAACAGTGTCATCTGTAAACGAGGACACTCGGGAAGCATCCAAGAAATGTGAGCAAACCAAGTCCACCAGGTAGAAATATAAAGTTCAAACCACAGTTATAAATATCCCTTCCTATGTTTTGTTGGATTCTTTGTGAGGAGGGGATATGTAGATTGTGTCTGCGTTATAATTCTAATTAAAGGTGCTTTCACGAACTGGGTCTAAACCAGTTCTGGTGCATCTGCCTCTCTGGTTGTGATTTGTTTGGGCTGATGTGAAAGCTGTAAGTTTAACTCTCGTGCAGACCAAACATCTGCATCGAGGCTGGTTTAAAATGTCTCGTGTTTCCAAACAAACTCTGGTGTAGTTTGTTTATGGTGCAAAAGTAAAGCAGAATAACTACTGGCTTTTTTTTAGTAGTTAATATGTGATTTGAGCATAAATTCAAAGACTAAACTTATATGAAATCTAGACAGCAATATAAGCAATCTCTATAATTAAACAAGATCATGTGGTGACCTTCGTTATGATGCATGACAGTCCCCAAAACTGCCCAATTGGTCAATTATATGTCAGTCAATATGCAAGTATGAAAATCGCTCCAATTCGATTCAAGACGCTGGTACTCGCCCTCTCTTCTCCGTCTCTTATTGTTTCTAAATGAAGAACTTCATCATATTTGATGAAATGGAAGTTCTTGCATAATTCTTGCGATTCTTGCGAATGTATCCAGATGGTTTAATGCACTTATTGTACGTTTTCTTTGGATAAAAACGTCCGCTAAATAAATGCAATGTCATGCATTTTGAGCCAAAGCTTAAACCCCCCAGTGATGCAGGAAATGACCGAACAGCTTCTACTGATTTCTATTAGTATGAAGGAGCAGGTGTCCTAAAACTAAAGATGTGTGTGTTTGTGTACAGTATTCATGTAATTGATTAAATAACATGCGCTGAAGTGGAAGATGAATTATGTTATTTGCTGTGTTTGCTCAGTATTCAACACTACCTTGTTTTAAGTTTCAGTCTTTATTGACTCCCATGTAGTGTAACACTGTGACCGCAGCAAAAATGACAAATTTCACAGTCTCAATACTAATTTGGTGTTCCAATGACACGTATATATGTATATTTACAATAAACTCTTTGTAAAAAAATGGTCCTTCTGTAAGAAGGCTCTCAGACTTTCACTTTGAAAGAAGAAAATGTGCAAACAAAATTGAAACACATCATTTAACACAATTCCAACAGTAAATGTCCTAAATGTTAAAATGAGGTTCAACACATTTCACTATTTCACGTCAAAACTAAAACACGTTAAACTTACACTCAAGAGACACGACTTTTTCAAACATAAAATAACAGTTAAGATTTCCATTACTGAGCTCAAGCCGACCGTGTTCACACAAATCTAGCAAAACTTTGGCTAGAGAACAGTTCACAGATGATTATTGTGCTCCAGAAAAAGTGTGGTTTCTCCACATACATCCACATGTCTCTGTATTAAAAAGATATTCCAACAAAAAAAAGGTGACATTTTTCAAATTTGGTAAATGTTTTACATTTATAATATCATATAAAATACACAAGTAATAATAATTAAAACGTTAAATGGTAACTGAACATTTATTTATAATACTAATTCATTGTTTTTTTAGTGTAGATTTTAGCAAAATTTTGCTCATTCATTTTAAATTCTGCCAGCAATATTAATCAAAATTGGACAAAAAATGATCAAATTGCTCTGCAATTCTTGTCCTGTTAGCATTAAGTCTATCTGAAACACCAACAAGTTCCAAATATTCCGTGACGAGACTAACTTCATGCTACCATTGTTCAATTGTATACAACACAATTAGCTTTAGAGGACAAAACAAAGACTTTTCTGTGAATAAATAGATGAAATCAAAGTTTCTTCAGCCCCAGTGTGAGTGAAGCTTTCCTGGCATGACGTGCTGGATGCTTGAGGCTCCCAGGATATTGTAGCAGCATAGCTAGCATGGTTAGCATGGTTACTATGCTAGAGATAGCTTCCCTTCACCGGATGACTTGTCAGGTATATGAGAAGAACTAATGAGTCTGGTTTGAGAGTGTGTTTGTGTGTGTGTAGCCTCCATGTTTACACTCATATGCCTTTTAATAACTTATGTAGGCCTATATTATTTCTATTTGTCTTTACTGATGCTTCTTTATGTAGCCTATGTGTGTATTATCTTTCAACATTAGAATCATTAGGCGACAATAACCTTTCACTGCAAGTCAAAGTTATGTCAAGCATTAATAAAATGCAAAATACCAGTTTTACAGCGTTATTTTGTTTCATTTTGGCAAATTTCTGAGAGATAAAAAGACAGCTAGCCTACGTCTACCAATTTACTTTATGTGACAGGCATTTTTTTGTACTCTTGAAGTCACTGAGAATTTTCGCAAAACATGGCGTCCGTCCTCAGTCCCTCAGTGTAATGATGACACCATCGTCCTGTCCTTTCCACAGCATCTCCCCTTCAAAGTCCAGCATCTTGTGTTTGCGGCAGCGCAGAACGATGCCCACCACTTTATCTGAGATCTTCACGTAGCGGTCAAAGAGCCGGCCGAAGGTAATGATGGTCCTCCCCTCCTTGTCCTTGAAGCCCATGTCTCTGATAAGCCACACCATCTCCTCCATCTCCCTGTGGATGTGTTTCTGGGCCCTGTCGCCTCTCTCGGCCGTCTTGGAACCGTCTTTGGGTCGACCGTAGCCGGACTCGCCCTTGCGGACGCGCTGGGCCATGGCATACTCGTGGTCAAAATCCTCGCTGAAGGGGTTGAGCTTCTGGCCCTCCATGTGCTGCACAGACCACTGCTGCCAGCGGCTTTTGATGTCATTCGTAGTGGTAATCTTGATCTGGAGGTAAAATATGGTGGTTAACATCAGACCTTTAAAAAAGTGAAGCGTCTTACAGAATATAACTTAGGTTCTTCGTTAAACGGGCACCTCAATGATTTTAGCACAGTGGGTGTTACTTAACAATTAAAACACCTTTATGACAGCTGACGTACAACAAAGGAAACAAAATAAGAGTTTTCTGTTGAATATGGTGCATGCATTCACAATTTTAGCAACTTTCAGGAATGTATTGGGACGTTTTATAACCTTTTTTGCTTTTCTATTGTTCAGCCCCCGTCAAAGTCTGTTTGCACTGACATGATTTTATTCTTTAAGTCCTTAATGCCATTCTACTCTGTCTTTCAAACATATGTCTATATGTTAACGCTGATTAATGACCCTCAGTCTTTAAATAAACTCCCCTCTAGTTGGTGTAATTGATCCACATCTTGGCCTTTGCTATGCACCCACACATATACACTAACGGTAATACTGTATGTATGCTTTTACAAACCAGCATACACAAACTTTACGACCTTGAGGATCCATTAAAACGTTTTAAAAACATTCTTCTCTAGTAAATTTAAAGGCTCGTAAGCCCTTTTTGTGCATTTTCAATGACAAAAGTTTTTACATCTTCTTTTGTGAAAAAGCATTACTTTTAGTCAAACATTTTAAATGTTAACCCTTGTTAACCCCATTCCTCCCTCTCCCTCCTTCCTCCTCCTCCTCCCTCTGTGTTTTCCTGTGCCAGGCCTTCAGATCAGTGTCACCATATCTCTTTGGTATTTGCGCTATGAAAAGTGAAGACGTGTCACGGAGGAACCTTTAAAAAAACTCTGTGAACCCTTAAAGCGATAATGTTCCCCATCAAATGTTTTATTTTCTCTATTTTGCCGCCATCTTTGTTTTGTTGTGGTGTTTCCAGAGATCAGCTGTCAATCAAACAGTGATGGAGATATATACTGTACTCTACGGAAGCCCTAAATGACCATGTGACAAACTTTATACTACCGTCGTGTTGCCATGATAACAAGTTTTATTTGTTTTGAGATCACAAATTATTTATGTCATTATCTCGAAATAACAAACATAGTTTTATCTAGATAATAAGACATCAGTATCTCCAGAAGTTATCTTATAACTATCTTATCTTTTCTTCTTGTAGAACATTTGTTGTTTTCAAATAATGACAAATAAGTTGTGATCTCGAGATATGTCGGAAAGTATGAGGAAATAAAATGACGTCACATACCGAAAATAGGAAAATATTTTACTTTATATTCAACTACATGTATCAGGCAATGATAACAAATGACCTTTCAGATTAAAATGTCCATTCAATAACAATACCATAATAATACAACCCAGTAAAAGAAGCCATAGTGATGATTGATGTTAAAGCGACTCATCTCATTCATTCGGTTAAGCCTCAGATGTTTTTGTAATGTGTAAGTGAGGAAACTAGATCTGTTTGTTTTCTTGTGACCCTCAATCTGCTCCAACACTAACCCAACCTTTCAGTTTTCACTATCTCATTTAAATGGTATTGAAATCAAAAGTCTTTCCACGCTCAGATCTTTTGAAGGTTTTCTTATTCTTGTCTCCGTGTCTGCCTCACATCTCTCTCTTCACCTCATGTTCCCCTCCCTGGCTGTTCCACCTGAAGGTCAGGTCGGGAAACACGTTGCAGAGCAGGACTATATTTATTTACATATATTCCACTGCGCCGCGGTACAGCTTGTGTTTTTATGAGTTGGCCTTGCTCTCTGGCGACCTCCTGGATAAATGGAGGGGGCCTCCCGGTCGGCTCCTTTGCCCTTTATAGGAGAGATTTTTGCATCAGAGTTATGCAACTGTTTTTCTGTTTGGTGTCCATGAGGGAGTTAGATTTCTTCAGGTGACATCAAAGGGACCTTTGCTTAAACTTGTTTATTCACGCTGTGGGACTCATGTGGGAACATTCACGCTCTAATTTAGGTTATTTGTCCTCCACTGTGTATTTTATTCGGGGACAGGAGCAACATTTATTGTAGTTGCAGAGAAAGCCGGAGAAACTCATACGTGTCAGGTCAAAGCTAAAGTATTTAAAGGGCAAAACAACTCTAATCTGCACATATTAGGTTTTATATAAACCAACAACACTAAAGTGTGTGAAGGACCAACTCTCACCTCTGGCACAAAATAATAGGTTTGGGTGTGAGCCAGAGACTTTTAAGTGTTTGGTCTTTTCTGTGTTCTCGACTTTCTGGACTTTGTGAGGACAAATAACAGACCCCTAGCAGCTCCCTCTGTATTGTTTCAGTTATTTGAATATGTGGACGTTCCCTACTGAGCTTCAGGTAAATGTACAATATGAGCTGCATGCAGAGAACCGTGTTTCATACCACAGAGGCAGACAGGAAGTATTTTAATTCCCCTTCCTTCAGGACAATTTAGATTCTTTTTAAATCCTAATAACCGGAACTTGCTGATGAATCTAAAAAAAGTAGAAATTTAAAGAATGATAATTCTCATGAATATTATTTGACGTTACTATATTCTCGATAACATCCGTCTTTTTCAGCGTGTTTCATTTTCAGTTCATTTAAAGCTGCAGCAGAACGTTGACATATCATCACTTTATAAAGATGTTTGCCAACACGCCTGTTTTGAGACTCTAGCCGCCATGGAAACACTTTTCTATCATCATTCATTGATCTAGTTTGGAGCTGGGCAGGTACATTTGGTTTGCTGAAAACGGCAGAGACTGTAAAACCAAAACACTAAGATAAAAGAGGCTAAAAGGTTCGTAAAGCTGAGAAGTTCGTCAAGACACACCTTCCACATTAGAAACAGTTATTTGATCTAAAGTTGATATAGAAACAATTATTGATGTCGCTTTAAATTTGAATGTTGAATTATTTTTTTATTATTTTGGTAACTTTATATCTCCACGTTCAAACTTTTCCCCACCCTTTGTGATTAACCACTCTACCTTGGGCCTGTTGGTCTGTTTCTTGGTCTGGATGACGCCCAGCTCAGTTTTTGATTCGCTGTTGTCGCTGAGCGCGGCCTCCTCTCCCAGCCCGCTGTCCTCAGTGTCAACGCTACTGCTCCTTGACCCCAGCTTCTTCTCTTGGAGCAAAAGCTTCCTGTCTTGGATCGCTCCCCCTCCGCCGTTCTGCAGAGCCCTCATCTGGCGCCGCCGTGTCGGTGACTCATTGCCCAGGAACGGCTTGCTCTCATCGGGACCCGCCTCCATCTTGCCTCGGATGGCGTTGACCACAACGCTGCTGCTGCACTCGCTGCGTTTTGGCTGCACAGTCTTGGTTACAGAACCGGTCCGGATCTTACTCCCACTTGTGTCACCGGTGTCACTGATGTCAGCTGCGATTACACGCGGGGTTAGAGTAAGTTTGACCTCATGGTTGTGCTCTTTTATATCCACCGCTTCAACAGATGCTGGCATCCAGCCGCTCGGGATGGCGTCCTGCGCACCGGAGTGCTCAGTGGCCCAGCCCTGCCAGCTCTTGGCCAAGTTGGCCACCATTGCGGCACATTTAATCTTCCGTACCGCCCGCTTGAAAGCCTGAGGCTCCTTTGGGGAAATAGTGGTAGTCCCACCGGTACTCATGGTGACAGAACAGAAGGGTCTCCAGAAATTGGTGTTTTTTCTTGTCTTGTGTTTTTCCTAATGCTGTAGAAATCTACTCTGCTGTTGGAAGATTCTAACAAGACCTTGCAAGACGTGTTGTGGCAATTCCTAGAGTTGGGTTGGACTGTTTACAGTCTTAGAAACTCTTTAAATCTCTCGAAAACGCTCTGTAAAAAGTGTAGTTGAGTTAAGACAAAACAAAGCTGATGTAAATCTAAAAAGCTTTTCTCAGAGCAAATATTCAGCTTCTGTTGGTTCCAATTACCAACTCCAACTCTTTACTCGCAAATACACATTTTCCAGATGATCACGGCGGAAATATCAGTTCGCCTCAGCCTTTAAAGCCTCGGTTGGATCGTCACAAAAGCATCCAGAGCCTTCCGGATCGTGAGTCGGTCAGTGGGTGAGCTGCTGGTGTGAAGAGTGCGAGGACTTTGACTGTAATCCCCTGCAGAAGCACCAGACCGGCCTTTAAATAGGGAAGGGTCGTGAAGGAAGTGATGTCGCACGGAGGCCACGTGAGACAGGAAAGTCCAGTGTCAACATTCTTGTTACTGACACAGGTTCACACACACACACACACACACACACACACACACACACACACACACACACACACACACACACGCACGCACGCACGCACGCACACACACACACACAGTGGAATTTCTCCCGGTGGGATCCGGGGAACAGGTGCCCAGTGTTTTTAGCGACTCTGAGGTTTCTGTCTTCACACACAAATACACTGAAACACAAACAGGCCTTCGCTCTGAGTCAGCCTGCTATACTCGGGGGATCAGTGTGTGTGTGTGTGTGTGTGTGTGTGTGTGTGTGTGTGTGTGAGAGTGTGTGTGTGTGAGTGTGTTCATTGTCTATATATAGCAATGTTTTCATTCAAATACACAACTTTCCTTTATGGCTCGGCGTGTTATGCTTTGATTACTTCGATGGCTGTGTGAGTGTGAATTCCTAAATTGTGGGTCACTTAAAAAGTATCCGCAGTTCGAGTTTGTCTGCATGTGAAGCTGGAACCATTTCAGTCTCTGTGTGTATTTGTGAATATGTGATTGTGAAATGCTTGACTCATATGCTGTCTGTGTGTTGGATGTAATTGAAGTGACTCCATATTGTGACTCAATCATCTGATATTTCTTTATGACGTTGTAATGATTTTAAATTAAGTATTTATGATGGCTGGTTTGACTGTTTGTTGTTTGACTGTTTGTTGTTTGACTGTTTGTTGTTTGACTGTATGTTGTTTGACTGTATGTTGTTTGACTGTTTGTTGTTTGACTGTATGTTGTTTGACTGTTTGTTGTTTGACTGTATGTTGTTTGACTGTTTGTTGTTTGACTGTTTGTTGTTTGACTGTTTGTTGTTTGACTGTTTGTTGTTTGACTGTATGTTGTTTGACTGTATGTTGTTTGACTGTTTGTTGTTTGACTGTATGTTGTTTGACTGTTTGTTGTTTGACTGTTTGTTGTTTGACTGTTTGTTGTTTGACTGTATGTTGTTTGACTGTATGTTGTTTGACTGTTTGTTGTTTGACTGTTTGTTGTTTGACTGTTTGTTGTTTGACTGTATGTTGTTTGACTGTATGTTGTTTGACTGTTTGTTGTTTGACTGTATGTTGTTTGACTGTTTGTTGTTTGACTGTATGTTGTTTGACTGTTTGTTGTTTGACTGTTTGTTGTTTGACTGTTTGTTGTTTGACTGTATGTTGTTTGACTGTTTGTTGTTTGACTGTATGTTGTTTGACTGTTTGTTGTTTGACTGTATGTTGTTTGACTGTTTGTTGTTTGACTGTTTGTTGTTTGACTGTATGTTGTTTGACTGTTTGTTGTTTGACTGTTTGTTGTTTGACTGTATGTTGTTTAACTGCGGTCTTGGTATCTCGTATTGTCAGTTAATACATTTTTTTACTTCTGTGTCATGCTAAGCTTTTGGCCCAAACCTGGGATTACATGTAATGCTTATCATCATTCAGCATCGAATTTTTAAATGTATTAATCATCGTAAACATCCTTTTACATGCATCTTCCGGTAACATCGAAAAAACTCTAATTTTAGGGGTTTCTCAAAATAACTGGCCAACTTAGTCTTCCATACTTGCAAAATATGTTTCTGTTAATATTACTAAAGAAAAGTAGTATTTCTCCGTGAAAATAAAGTGCAATAGAAATGAAACTCATTCTATTCTTCATGAACTTTGCAAATTGAAGAAATCCGCTTTTCTTCTTCTAGACTGACGCAGAATCTCAGCTGGACACATAAAGATCTGAGGTCTTATTCTTTAATCCGTCAGTCTCACGGAGATCAAGACTTGTTCTGAGGAAAAAAGTCAAGGAAAATCATTTTTAAAGTTACATATAATAAGTCAAATTAATATATATCTGTTCAAATGAAGCGACATTAGGTGGGATTTTAGTGACGTAAAATGAAATAAATAATTTTTACTCTTAAATTTGGAACAATCTGTTATTATTTTTATCTCAAATTGATGCCAAACTCTATACAGTAAATATTCAGTATCACATGTGTCTTATAAACTGACTTCTTATGTATGTGTATCTGAAATGAGTCTGTTTAATGAACAAAGAAGCTATACTTTGCCACAGACTAATGAACTAAAGGTACATATTCCCCAGAGATGAACTCTCATGCGACCTGTTACGTAATATGTAAATTGTGATGTAAATTCTCATTAGTGACAGTCATTATAATGAACACAGGGGGGAGTGTGTCAGAACCACCATAATGTAGACGGAGTGACAGAATATGACAGAGAGATTTATTATGTGATTAAATTATTAATTAGCAGCATCCAGTTATCAGTGTTCATTACACAGACTTAACTGAGACATCACAACAAACACATCTAAGATAACTTTGAACTGTGGTTCTAATTCTCTTCTGTTCACGCCTCCATGTTGATATCCATGAAAAGCCAACAATCATGATATTTAGCAGGACCTTGTTGCATCACTGTCAAGCTGTTTTTGATTTATCTGATCAACCAAAGCATAATTATTAAAATGTCGAGTATGATGATGTTCGTGAGGATGATTAATCAGTCCTGCTAAAACGTTTGTATCTGTGTCGCAGCCAGACAAAGCCCAACGAGTCTTCTGAGTGTCTGCGGACTAAAATAACCAACTGGGGGCCGAGTCGTCACCAGTTCAGGTTTCTGACTTATGTGTGTGTGTGTGTGTGTGTGTGTGCTTCAAGTTTCCCTTGCCTCATGCCAGCAGCTGCCTCACATGCACGCTCCCACCGCTCGCTGTGCACGGCTGGCTTGCACAGAAATAGACATGCCTGGCACTTGAAAGCTAAAAGAAAGGTGTGAGCGCGGTGTGTAATGATAGGAGTATTTATACGCGACTTAATCAGAGGAAAACTGCTTTTTATACTGTTCGTATGTGAACCGTGAGGCATTTAAAAATGTTAAACTCTGTAGGAAAACTCTTTGTGTTTGTTCACCTGCAGCGTGGAGCATATTCTGCTGCAGAGCTCACACCTGGCAGGGAGTTTGGGTTTTGCTTATGGGCACTTTGGTAAGTTTTCATCTCACGGAGACGAGGACACGTTTTTATTTTTATTTAACGTTTTGGTTATAAAGTAAAACAGACAAACCTAAAAAAATTAGGAAAATACAAATAATCACACAAAAAATATTTTAGTGATTATTAAAAAAAAGAAAAAAAATCTTATTTTAAACATTTAAAATAATTAATATTTTAATTATTTCAAATATCAAACAGCCATATTTGTTTTACTATTTTAAAATATTTTCATAAAACAATTATGTTAGTGAAAAATGTAATAATTTAAAATGTATTTTAAAATATAAAATTATATAATGTTCACCAATAAACAAAGAGATCCTCATGCACACCTATATGTATTAAATGCACAACTGGCAGAATCCCAAGAGTTTCAAAATAAAGGTCTACATAAAATATGAATCCATCCATCCATCCATCGTCTACCAATTATCCGGGGTCGGGTCGCGGAGGCAGCAGCTTCAGTAAGGAACCCCAATCTTCCCTTCTCCGGGCCACATCCTCCAGCTCCGACTGGGGGATCCCGAAGCATTCAAAGGCCAATGAGGAGATATAATCTCTCCACCGAGTCCTGGGTCTTCCCCGGGGTCTCTTCCCAGCTGGACGTGCCTGGAACACCTCCCTAGGGAGGCGCCCAGGTGGCATCCTTACTAGATGAACCACCTCAACTGGCTCCTTTTAACGTAAAGGAGCAGCGGCTCTACTCCGAGTCTCTCACGGATGGCTGAGCTTCTCACCCTATCTCTAAGGGAGACGCCAGCCACCCGTCTGAGAAAACCCATTTTGGCCGCTTGTACCCGTGACCTCGTTCTTTTGGTCACGACCCAGCCTTCATGACCATAGGTGAGGGTAGGAACGAAGATCGACAGGTAGATTGACAGCTTTGCCTTCTGGCTCAGCTCTCTTTTCATCACAACGGTGCGGTAAAGCGACTGCAGTACCGCCCCCGCTGCTCCGATTCTCCGGCCAATCCCTTGCTCCATCGTCCACTCACTCGGGAACAAGTCCCTGAGGTACTTGAACTCCTTCACTTGGGGTAAGGGCTCATTCTCTACCTGGAGTAGGCAATCCACCGGTTTCCTGCTGAGAGCCATGGCCTCAGATTTGGAGGTGCTGATCCTCATCCCAACCGCTTCACACTCGGCTGCGAACCGATCCAGTGACTGTTGAAGGTCACAGACCGATGATGCCATAATGACCACATCATCTGCAAAGAGCAGCGATGAGATCCTCAGGCCACCAAACTGCAACCCCTCTCCTCCACGACTACGCCTCGATATCCTGTCCATGAAAATCACGAACAGGATTGATGATGAAGCGCAGCCCTGGCAGAGACCAACATTCACTGGAAACGAGTCCGACTTACTGCCGAGTATCCGGACACAACTCTCGCTTTAGGCATACAGGGATTGGATGGCCCTCATAAGTGACCCCCTCACCCCATACTCCCGTAGTGAAGAGTTGGTCCGTTGTTCCACAACCAAGACGGAGTCCGCATTGTTCCTCTTCAATCAGAGGTTTGACTACCGGCCGAACCCTCCTTTCCAGTACCTTGGAGTAGACTTTACCAGGGAGGCTGAGAAGTGTGATACCCCTGTAGTTGGCACACACTCTCTGGTCCCCCTTTTTAAATAGGGGAACCACCACCCTGGTCTGCCACCCCCTAGGTACTGTCCCAGACTTCCACGTAATGTTGATGAGGCGTGTCAACCAAGACAGCCCCTCAACACCCAAAGCCTTCAGCATTTCTGACCACCGCAGCTTCAGCAATAGATGTTTTGAACATCGCCCACTCAGGTTCAATGCCCCCAACCTCCACAGGGATGTCTGAAAAGCTCCGCCGGAAGTGTGAGTTGAAGATCTCCAGGACAAGGGCTTCCTCCAGACGTTCCCAGTTCACCCGCAGTACCCGTTTGGGCTTACCAGGTCTGTCCAGAGTCTTCTCCCACCCCTTGATCCAACTCACCACCAGATGGTGATCAGTCAACAGCTCCGCCCCTCTCTTCACCCGAGTGTCCAAAACATGCGGCCTCAGATCAGATGATACGATTACAAAATCGATCATTGACCTTTGGCCTAGGGTGCTCTGGTACCACGTACACTTATGAGCATCCTTATGTTCGAACATGGTGTTTGTTATGGTTGTTATGTCATGACTAGCACAGAAGTCCAACAACAAACAACCGTTCGGGTTTAGATCAGGGAGGCCTTTCCTCCCAATCACGCCTCTCCAGGTGTCTCCATCGTTTCCCACGTGTGCGTTGAAGTCTCCCAGCAAGACTACGGAGCTTGATTGATATGATATAATTAAGTTTGCTCGGCAATAATGACAAAATGTTGGTTCAGGAAGAAAGAGGATTTATGAGCTCTGCAATCTCTGTCTGCAGACTTTGGAATTACATTGTTAATAAATTAATTCCTAAATGTGATAATGCAACTAAACACATAACACCCCTGGCTGTTCAGTATCTCTCCAACAATCATATAAGTTTATGTTTTGGCTACTACTTTTAGGGATTAATAATTTCCCCAAAAATTAGACATTTTCTGTCTGAATGGGACTTTAGATATATATCTATATATCTAGATATATAAATATCTCCTTCCACTTCGCCTCTCTTTAACCTGAACACCTGCTCCTCTTGAATTTACGTATTTCTTCACAAACACAGATGACAAAATAAAATAAAAACATACATTTGGAATAGGAACAAACTAAAACTATGTTCCTGTTGGGTAATAATTTCAGAAAAATATAGTATAATTTTGTCGTTTTGAGTGATTCATACGTTCTGGGAAGATATGTGGACTTAAAATGATTATTAAAATCCTGATGATGGCTTTGGGGTGGTGTCATTTTCCTGTTTCACTCCCATTAGATCATTCAAATATAACTGATCATGTAACTTTTACACTCCTGTCCGACCCAGTGGAAGCTATAAATACTCATCTTCACCTCAGCAGGAAGTAATGCACCCAAACTGTTCATTTTCTTAACACGATATTCCAACAACAGAAAACTAAGACAGATTGTTCCCGAGTGTTCTTCACTCAAAAAAAACTGCTATTTGAGTTGCAACATGTTTAAACACAAATCACAGTTTGTATATTTTTGCCTCCTGCATACTGGGTATATTTGTGTCTAATTGCAGTATGTCTTTTTCTGTGTCTGCTGACGCCATCGCTGCAGGAAGGCGAGCCAGAAGTGAGATCTCATTACTGGCTGGTCCCAAGTGCCAGTCCTGGCAGAGTGAGAAACACACAGCCTGTGATACACACACACATACGCACACACATTTGCACGTCTATACTTGTGAGGGCCTTCAGTGACATGATGCATTCCCTGACACATCATCCTTAACCTTCATAATAACAGCTACACGGTTAGCTTCACAGCTAACATTTATAATTCTAATATTAACACGAAAACTACGTTTTAATCTTGAAACTGTCGTTTAAAAATGGTAGAAAATGTAAAGCTCTAACTGGTCCTTTCAAAATAAAGGTTTTCGATTAATGTAAAGACACGGGCATGAACACCCACATGCACAGTAAAGGTTAACACACACACACACACACACGAATGTGCTGTCCAAGTCTCACTGCGAGGAGACAGATTGGAGTCAGCGTGAGAAGACAACGTTGGCATGGCTGCCAATGACGACGATGACATCATCGCGCAGCCATGGCGATAAACAATGTGTTCCGATCCATCTCGGGTGAAAAGAGCAACTGTGCTTGGCTCCGGATCCTCGTCAGTGTGGATCAGCAGAGGGAGCTGCCACACAGTAACAGTTACAGCGTGCAGCAAAGAACAACACGTAAACCTTCTTTAAATGGAAGCTGCGCTGGAGGGTCATGGTGTTTTATTTGTGTCTGCTAGAACTCTGCCTTACAGCATGTTTTAAAAATGTTTTAGGCAACAAAACTACTTGGTTAGGTCGAGTAAAAAGATATTACAATACGTTTGTCACATTATTTCAGTTACGTTTCCCTCCTGGGTGAAAGTCCTGTGTTTGTTTGACTCCATCCTTCTCCTCACGCTAACCATGATGTGCAGGAGAAAATATGTTTCCCTGGAAACGTAATTGACAATGCAGTTTGGTTGTGTGGGGACGTAATGTTTGGAGACCAGGCTGTCACCAGGTGCATTGGACAAAGAAGTAATGTACCTACCTGTGGGACTGACGGGATGTATGTCACTGTGGTTTTCAGGACTTCATCATTGCACTCAATGGCTGCAAAGCGGCGTGGAAGTTCCCCTCAGCTGTCGATGCGATGAAGATATGGTTGAAGTTATATGATAACGTTAAAGTTGGGTTTTACTTTTCCCAAAAGCTTATCACAATCTCAAGAGTTTTAGTTGACGATTCAGGGGACTCAGCTTCGTCACTTATACGTGAAACCATTAAAGATTCCATAGACATAGAAAATACTCAGCTTTGAATAATAACTCAGAAGGTTTTCCAACCAAAAAGATGAATTACCTTAAAAATCTATTCCTTCTGTCACATTTAAAACTTTGACTGCTGGACACCAGACGTCTCCTACTCCACTAAAACATTCTCAGTGTGCAGTTTGTGAACTGACTGTAAAGACAACATGGTTCCTATTAGTCAATGATACAGTGACAGTGTTAGCATCAGCTGTTTAATATATCGGCCTATTGTGTTTGCTCTCCTGGCTCCAAAATGGTGGAACGAGCTCCCCATTGATGTCAGGTCAGCAGGAAGTCTTCATACCTTCTGTAGACTGAAAACTCACCTGTTTCGACTGCAGCTCGGCCAATGATAAATAAATAAATAATAATAATAATAATAATAATAATAAATTAAAACATTTAAATATATAAAAAAAATTTATATATAAAAAAAAGATATTCTTTGTATGCACACTATTATTATTATTATTATTATTATTAAATTGGTTTGGCTTCTTTGAAGCTAATGTTCTTGCAAGAGTTGTATCCTCGTGGTTGTTTGCACTTATTGTAAGTTGCTTTGGACAAAAGCGTCAGCTAAATGAACTGTAATGTAATGTGATTTAATATAATAAAATATAATGTAATGTGATTTAATATAGTATAATGTAATGTAATCACAGAAAAAAGAGCCAACATATTTGTATTTAATATAAGCACATAATAAATAAAACTAAATTCAGATTCCCTGTGAAACACTGGGTAGTTCCATTAATTTAAGTCACAGTAAATGCAACATGTTATTATTATAATTATTATGACTATTCATGTCAAGTTGTGTACGTCACCTTGTTATCAATTATTATTATTATTATTATTATTATCTTTATTATTATCATATATTGTAATCTCTATCATGTATCAGTGCGCAGTGACAGAAGTATAAGCTGGACAACATTAGCTAGTGTTTACTGTTTGGTGTTTGCATTATTTTGAGTTTCTGTAGAGGTTTGGTGGAAGAACTTGCATACTGCAGCACTCCTCGTCTGTTTTTAGTTTTTTAATTTCTATTTCTTGCCATTACGAAGGAGAGCAGCGAGAGGGGAAGTGGGCCAGCAACAGATCAGAGCATGAAGCTCCACACACACCGTTGCCGAGGCAAGATCCAGTCTGAGACAGAAATAAACCTGACAGTCGTTGTTTAGTTCTGCACTCCTCGCTCTGTTCCCGCTCCTCTGTGAATATCACACAGCTGAGTCACACAGGGACGTGTGTGTTCGTGAC
This sequence comes from Cottoperca gobio, assembly GCF_900634415.1. Lineage (NCBI taxonomy): Eukaryota > Metazoa > Chordata > Actinopteri > Perciformes > Bovichtidae > Cottoperca > Cottoperca gobio. Next base: position 27,444,331 of record NC_041359.1, read on the forward strand.
AGAGAGAGAATTAGTTAACGTGCAGTTCATTTGTGTGTGGATGGATATGTGTGTGTGTGTATCAACAGAAAAACCTAATAAGATCAATCAACTTCAATCGTACGTCTTGACAACACACCAACGCACCTACACACACCTCTTCTCTGAAGTGTGTGTGTGTGTGTGTGTGTGTGAATTTAAACCCAGCAGCTTGTCTTGGCTAAGTAAAGCGGATTATAGCGGTTTAGCATCTCGCCATTGTCATGTCCAATACAATCAAACCACTGATGCGATTGAACAATAACTGGTTTGTGTGAAAGGTTTATTCACATGCTATTATTTCTATATACTATATTTACTTATAATTTAGTTCCGTTCTTCCTTTATAGGCCTTCTTATTAAAAGGAACATTTTTCTTTATCAGCGTGCAACAATAAACTGCTACATAACAGATGTTTCTTCCTCTCTAAGACTGTCTTTATACATTAGCCATTATTTCTGCACAGCTGGCTCTCTAGTGGACCTCCATGTTGTGACTGATTGATATGTAATGCAGTTGCAAAACTTACAGTCTGTAAAAAGTGTTGTTTCTTTGCCAGAAATCTTCTGAACATTTCACATCTTTCTCTTTCCCTCCCGTCTCCCTGAGTCCATGCCAAGTGTTTTGTCTTTTGGAAATAAACATGGAAATCATGTTCTTTACATGCATACAGTCTCTTTCAAAATAAACATTATATAATACATACAATAATAATAATACATTTCCAATGTAGGTTTACTTTGTTTGGTTTACTTATGCAACACAACTACTTAGGCAACAAAGGTACTGGGTTAGTGTTAGGAGATCGGGGGTTTGGTTAGAATAAGTATTGTTGTGCCGTTAGTTCAGTACGTAACATATGTAACAATAGTAAGATCGAATAACTCAACGTTGAGTTTGATCCATCCTCCGTTCTCACGTGGACTTTCAGTCAGTTGCACTTACAACTGTCTTATAGTGACGTGCATGAGTTTACACATTGGAGTTAGTCGAAAGCTATCCAGACGCTCCGGTGTGCCTAGGTATAAGACGCCGAGGCTCTGCCCAAGCATCAGTAGTTGAATTCCTACTATTTCCCCTCATGCCTGTGCACTTTGTGTAGCATAGTGTGCAGTATCTACATGACTGTCTGTATAGACTCAGTCATGACTCACATGGCCTCAGGAGTATCCACAGTGTTTGTGTCACACACACTGCAACCATGGGACGTGCATTTTATGTTTTTTGTGATGAATGTCACGTCAGTTTCTGCATTAGATTCTACCAGACCTTTTAAGATGATGTGTGATCATGTGGTTTGTGTGACCTCGGCTCTGCCTCTTCGGCCGATGGTCATTAACAAAGAGTGAAGCTCCGAAACACGAAAGCCCCAGTGAGCATAAAATCAGATTCATGTTCCAGTAAGATGCCAGGGACCAGGGTTTGCATCGTGTCTCAGAGCAGCAGTTAGTGTTAAAAAATTAGGCAATCTCCAAGAGGCACACACACATTTATAAAGTCTTTGAAGGTGCTGCAATATTTAGAGTCTACAGCCACGCTAACGGCTCTGTAAGGCTGCTTGCTGACGTTAAGCATATTTACCATGTTCACCATCTTAGTTTAGCGCGTACGCATGCTAACATTTGCTAATTAGCATTAATCACAAAGTGCAGCCGAGGCTGATGGGAGTGTCATTAGTGTTGCAGGTATTTGGTCTGTATGAGACGCACCGGGCTTTCAAGTAACTCCAATGTAAACCCATCAGTTTGAATTATTTTAACTGATGACGTTTTTGTTAAGTGACGTAGTTTCATGCCTTAACTGACGAGTTACAACGACATTATGTCACGTGGCGCTACATCTCTCAGTAACGAGTCACAATTTAAATAGAAAGATACGACAAGAAAGGATGAGATCATGTTCCATTGGGATGCATCATTTTGCCACCCAATTTTGTGCCAATCCATCAACCAGATCTTGAGATATTTTGCGGGATAAGTGATAACTTTGACCTTTTGGTGGCAATGCATGAAAATCAGGCGATCACCAAAGTAACAAGAATTCATCCTCTTGGGATCATGAATGTCGGCACAACATTTCAGGGCAGTCCACTTAATATTTGTGGAGATATTTCAGCTTCGACCAAAGTGGTGGATCGTCTGACTTCATCCAGAGTTTTGCACAATGTCACGATCTGGTTGTATTTTGATCTGTTTCCTGTTTTATTTGGTCACTCTCCTCTCCTCTCCTTGCTGCCCACTTCACTTCCTGCCCTGATTGTGTTCACCTGTCCCATCAGTTCCGCAGCCACCTCACCTGTTGTCACGCCCCTCATTAGTTCCTTCCTTTAGTTAGCTCTCCAGCCCCTTTGTCTGGTATCAGTTTGTCATTCAATGTTACACCTTTGTTTCTGGATGTCTTCCTCGTGTCTTCCTCGTGTCTTCCTCGTGTCTTCCTCGTGTCTTCCTCTGGTCTTCCTGGTTTGTGTTTTCGTATTATCTTAGCCTGCTCCCTCAGTTTTGTTTTTTGTACCTTCATTTTGGTTTCAATTTTTATATTAAAGCTCTCTTTTTGTTATAATCATCATCTGTTTACTGCATTTGGGTCCTCCTTTACCGCACCGTAACACACAATTGTCCAACTTCAACTTTCTGACCCCAGGCACACACGCACACACACACACACGCTATGCCAACAATAATTTCTCTTCCATTTCCTCTCTTTTGTCTTCACCGTGTCGCTCCATCCTTTCCTCTCTCCACCTCTTTTTTTCCATCTCGTTATTATGATAACAAGGAAAATGAGTCTGCATTCTTATAATGGAGATTAATATGTAATATTAGAAACAGTGTGCACAACATTTATAATTTTTTCAGCTTTCCCCTCTCATTTCGATCCCTCACACACAGTGTTGTAGCCGACTGAGTGAAGCCGTGCAGTCACATCCCAGCCCATTAGATAATGGAGCTAATATTGTAATGGAGCAGATAATGCCGTCCTCAGCTCAAATTTCTTTACACAATGTGGAATAATATAGATTTGATACGTTTCCCTGACACTACACCACATCTTACCGTTGCACATTATTTGAAAAATGGACAGAAATGAGTAAAAACCAAGAAAGACTGCAAACTCATCGTCCTCTCACAGCTGCGTCGTCTTGTTCTCTTGAATTGGAATGTGTTGGCCTTTAATGCACGACGAACGCAGGACGTTTGCACACAGGAGGAAGTCTGCAGTGACTCTAAATGTTTACCAGAGATGTGCAGATTACATGCATGCCAGATAGTAACAACTGCTCTCGGTAATATAAGCCGTGTAATAAATGATCCCTTCATCACGCAAACAAGCTCCACTGCACAGAAAAATATGGCTGCTGTCAAATATGTTTTTAATAAAATCATCATGTGCAGCTACCACAGGCAAGTGCAGCCTCTTCTTCTTTGGTGCTTATTGGTTACCATCTCTCAGGTTTAATGAGGAGCTCAATGTGAGCAACGGACTCTTGCGTCTTCTGGATCAATGCTCTTCCTCATTGTTTGGCTGCAAAAAGTTTGCTTGGTTTAATAAGCTCTGAGATAAATGATTTTACATGGATAGAAAGATATTGCTGCTGTCATGTGTTCTTTGATATATTGCTGTTATCAGATGAGAAGCAAAGTGTGTTTGTAGAAACGCTAACACACTCTGGCACTATGGAGGGAAATGTCGGTCCACCAATTTGGTGAACAACTATTGGATGGAGTTGAAATATGGAACCCGTCAGGATGAACTGTAATATCTTTGGTGGTTATTTAATTTTCATCGAGCACCATCATCCGCTCAAATTTTAACTTTGGCCAAGACTTTGGTTTATGACTAAATGCGTGCAAAACTAATGACATGCTTTGAGTTCAGGGCTAATGTCTCCATGCTAACGTGCTAAAGAAAGATGCTAACTAGCAATGAGCATGTGTTAGCATTTAAAGTGTTGCTTTTTTCTTTTGATGCATTTGGTACATTTGGTCTTGCTAACCCACCTGAGTGTTTTGAGTTATTCTGTCTAATCGAACAACACTGGTTGATGTTGGCGGAGCGGTGCAGGGAGTTACTGGAGTTTACCAAACTTCATGTATGAATGAGAGAGGTCAAAGGAGGGAGATTTCAATCAGGCCTGGTCTGTGCACACAGTACTGAGACGAGGTCTAATCAGGCCAAACAAGTGAAAACCTGGAGTGAAGCCCAGCTGTGTAACGGCATGTGTGTGTGTGGTGTCATATAGAGTTACGATCAGCACAAAAAAGTCAATCAGTCTTTCATAAGCTGAGAAGGTGAGAGTGATTTATACATTTTTTCTCTATTACCGGTGGTTTCTGTGATGAATAAATATGTTTTCAGAGACGTTGCTCCATGGAGACGTACTGCTGGTATGCATTAGTGTGTAATCCTCCTGTCCTATAAGCAATACTGTCTCTGCAGTGAGGAGCCGCCGCAGCAGAGACAGTATGATAAAGGAATTACTCGGGATAACAAGCTGTTCGTTATTACAAGAGACACCTCATGTTTTGTGTGTGTGAAGGTACTGTACCTGTGTGTGTACTGTACCTGTGTGTGTACTGTACCTGTGTGTGTAGGTACTGTACCTATGTGTAGGTATTGTACCTGTGTGTGTAGGTACTGTACTTGTGTGTGTACTGTACCTGTGTGTGTAGATACTGTACCTGTGCCTGTGAAGGTACTGTACCTGTGTGTGTAGGTACTGTACCTGTGCGTGTGAAGGTACTGTACCTGTGTGTGTAGGTACTGTACCTGTGTGTGTAGGTACTGTACCTGTGTGTGTAGGTACTGTACCTGTGTGTGTAGGTACTGTACTTGTGTGTGAAGGTACTGTACCTGTGTGTGTAGGTACTGTACTTGTGTGTGAAGGTACTGTACCTGTGTGTGTAGATACTGAACCTGTGTGTGAAGGTACTGTACCTGTGTGTGTAGATACTGAACCTGTGTGTGAAGGTACTGTACCTGTGTGTGTAGGTACTGAACCTGTGCCTGTGTAGATACTGAACCTGTGCCTGTGTAGGTACTGTACCTGTGTGTGAAGGTACTGTACCTGTGCGTGTGAAGGTACTGTACCTGTGTGTGAAGGTACTGTACCTGTGTGTGTGAAGGTACTGTACCTGTGCGTGTGAAGGTACTGTACCTGTGTGTGTAGGTACTGTACCTGTGTGTGAAGGTACTGTACCTGTGTGTGTAGGTACTGTACCTGTGTGTGAAGGTAATGTACCTGTGTGAAGGTACTGTACCTGTGTGTGAAGGTACTGTACCTGTGCGTGTAGGTACTGTACCTGTGTGTGAAGGTACTGTACCTGTGTGTGAAGGTACTGTACCTGTGTGTGAAGGTACTGTACCTGTGTGTGTAAGTACTGTACTTGTGTGTGAAGGTACTGTACCTGTGTGTGTAGGTACTGTACCTGTGTGTGAAGGTACTGTACCTGTGTGTGTAAGTACTGTACTTGTGTGTGAAGGTACTGTACCTGTGTGTGTAGGTACTGTACCTGTGTGTGAAGGTACTGTACCTGTGTGTGAAGGTACTGTACATGTGTGTGTATGTACTGTACCTGTGTGTAGGTATTGTACCTGTGTGTATGTACTGTACCTGTGTGTAGGTATTGTACCTGTGTGTATGTACTGTACCTGTGTGTAGGTACTGTACCTGTGTGTGTAGATACTGTACCTGTGTGTGTAGATACTGTACCTGTGCCTGTGAAGGTACTGCACCTGTGTTTGCATTTGCCTTTGTGCTTATGGTGAAGGTTAGTGAATATGTAAAAGTAAATAAAATAAACACCAGGGATAAAAGATCATGGAGAAATTCAATCTTAAAAACTAAGACTTTAGCATTTGTCCAAATTAAAAGCCAGATTAAAAAGGTTTTTTAATTCATTTTAAGAATATGGAGAGAGTTTGCAGTTCTTTTATCCAGAGGCATAACAACAGAAAGCACTCTCACTTCATGGCACACATTTAAAAGAAACATTGATCAACATTTTTATACTTTATACTGTCACACACTCTGTAACAGGGATGCCAAACGTTTTACCTTGGAAAGTGAAACTTGATGGTGGGTCTGGGGCCAAAAGAAAACATCTGTATTTTATTATATTGTTAAAATGCAAAATGTTGGTTGCATCCAAAAGTCCTTCATTTAATTTTTTTTTCTTATTTAATATAAAAGAGAATATTTTACCTCACAAATAAAAATTACCAGCAGTTTATATTAGCTCAGAATATTTTTTTAATAAAATAATGTTCTTAATTATTATAATACAGAATATATATATATATATATATATATATATATATTATAATTCTGTATAATATAAATAAATAAATAAACTTTAAAAATGTAATCATAATAATAAATATATATTTTAAAATTAAAATAATAATTCTGATAGAAACATTTGGTGGGCCAAATCGACCTCATGGCAGGCCAACATCGGGCCACGGCCCCCAGTTTGCGCAACGCTGCTTCAAAACATAACATTTGTATGCAGTGCAGCTCAGCAGTAGAGGCTGAATTGTTCCTGCCTCTGCATTTAAGTGAATTGCTTATTTACACATCAGTTACTGAGTAACATTATCATTTATTTGGAGTCGTGTTTCTGGACACCTGGCGAATATATAAGTGCATATAGTGAATATAACTCTTTAAATGCTTCACTGTGTTCTCCAGCGATAGTCACGAGTCACATTGTTATTCTCATATGTGTCATTCACGTGTTCCAGAGGTTATCGTGTTGCATTGCTGCAAGAAGACGACGCTCACTTCAGGTTACAGTGAACGAGGACGGCTCAGAGGATTCTGATTATAACATTTGAGAAGAAGAAGAAAACACAGTTTAACAGCCAAATGAAGTTAACTTTTATCACGTGTTGTCGGCGTCTTTCACACAGATAATTGTGTCGTATAAATACACAAAGAAACACTTACATCAGGTATCCCGAGGGTTCTCTTGCAGAGCTTTAACCTGATAAATATATTTCATTTCTTCCCCACACGCAGGTGAGATCCCTCTGCCTCCAGGCCTTCAATATAAACTGCTCTCATCTTCCCTGCTTGAATTCTCCCCTCGCATACCGCCTTCACTTTTCTTGATGTATGCTCCATTTTCTTCAGCTCTCCTGTCTTGTCATCTTTATCTAATTTCCTCTTTCCCCCTCTTCTTTCATTTGCCTTTATTCGCCCTCTGCCTTTCTCTCCTCCGTAGTGTCGGAGATGCCTCACGACAGATATCTATCATTTCCACCTGCTCTAATTCACATTGCTCCGAATAGCCAGCAGTGGGTCGTAGCATACATTGCTTTGCTGTAATGTTTAGTAGGAATGAACGGAGAAGAAGTGGAGATTTAATTTGTCCCTTTCACTAATTGTTGAGTTTTGTGAGTAGTTGGTGCAAAAGGTTTGAGTAGAGTTTATCTGCCGCGAGTCACTCGTGTGTTACGAGACTGGAATGTTGTTATTTCACTTTCCAAGACTTAACTAAGTAGTTTTGTTGCCTGAAACTAAATAAGTTATTTTGTTTGTGTTCAAAACGTGAAGTTTGATTCAGTTTTTCAACTTTTTATTTCAACTTTTACAAAGTAGTAGGTGCAGTTTGGCCCGTGTGACGTATTATTAAAAGGCTGATGACCTTCAGAACTGACCTCGACCTGCATGTAGCCCGGGGGAAACCACAACAGATCAGTGTTTTCATCTGGATGAGACACAGTTTAAATCATAAACGACACGTAAACGGGTCTCCAGAGATATAAACAAGATATCAAATGAATCAATAACTGAAATGATTTATAGAAAATGTCGAACATGCTGTACGGAACACGGGACGTCTTAATTCCCTGCTCACATTTTATGTGTCTGCAAGATTTGCTGCTGCTGATTGGCTGCTCATCATCAAAGGTTTTTGTTATTTATTGCTTTTTTTCCATTTGGAAATGAATAATGATAAGTAGATGTTAATGGATCCTGTGTGTTGTCCCTGCAGACCTCGTCTCCTCCTCAGCCTGTGTTTTAAATAGATCCTATAGAGGACACACTGCTCTGAATGTGTGACTTTGTGTTTTTGACAGTGCATACATATTAGTATGTGCATGTGTAAAATCATCTGCATTTCAGTTTGCTCCATTAACTTGGTCTTCATCCATAATTAAATCTGTTTAAATCAGCCTGTCAGTCACTGCTGTAATGTGAAGGGCTGGATGGCATTTTAACGACTGCAGGGCTATTCTAGGGTCAGGCTGACCTAACAGGTACGCACATTCATCACTCATACTCCACAATTAATTATTCTCCTTCTATTCTTACTGCATTTCTCAACTTTCATCTCTTGGCCCGTCCTCCTCACTCCTGTCACTGTATTTTTAGATTTGTCGCATGAAATATAAATCCCATTTCTTTTCTTTTTAAAGGGGAGGAGAAGTGAAGTTAATGTATGGATACACAGCGGTCATTGGTGCAAGAACATCCTCATATTTATGCATCAAATAGAAATAGAAATGTAAGAATTCAGTGTTGGATGATCATGTTCATCCTCAAGGAGTGGCTTTAAATGAGGATCTAATAAAATGTTTAATTGTGTCATTATGCCTAAAACCGTGTTGATTTTAGCTTTAAAGTTGTCTAAAGTCTTTGCATCTTGAATATTTAACCTGCTTCCTGCACACATCCTCCGATTTCTTCAGCACTTGAAATAGTTTTGTATCAACATATGAAGTGCACACACCTACACCTGCTGTAACTCTGCTGCTTCCTGCAGAATCCATCCATTGCTTCTCTTGACCCGCGACACATGTTTGTTTTCAAGTCCTGCAGCACGTCTAACTAACTTACATGTTGGGATCCGGTCACAAAATCAAGGTTATGCGTTTTAATACCAAAGGCCTGCAGATCGGATGTCATTGTTTATATTATATATCCAGAGACAGGTCACAGGTTCATATCAGGTGTAAATGGTCATTTTAGACAGTTGAGAGGGACATTTACACACATTTGAGTTGTTTCTACATTTTACAATTTGTTAGTTTTGGAGGCAGATTTCATACGAATTCAAAGACGTGAAAAAGAAGATGACGCAGAACAACAGACTGACCTCCGGCTGTGAGTCTGTCTTCAGATTAAGGACATCGGTCAACAGACACTCAGATTTCTGGCTCTTTATTTTTAGAGTTGAAGGAACCAGGATGTTGTGGTTGAATGTGTCATTCGTCTGGACTGAAATGTTTTGCCACGAGGCTCTGATGCTGTAAATACTAAACAACTAGACATCGGTTAAAAGCAGTTATTTCAGGAAAGCTTCACTTGGTCCTCACACAGTTACTCACCCACACCTGGAGGCTGCTCAGCGAATGAGCAGTGATGTACTTGCTTATAACTATATGTCTGCAGGAACATCATGGCCGCCCTGCATCCTGCTTTTCTTCATTTATTCCATGTGTGCTCATAAATAACAACAATCTTTTATCGTCTTGTGTCTTCATGCCTTTGCATCATCTGTCTGCATCATAACCTTAATGTTGTGTTACTTTTGATTTGATTGCAGTGTTGCACAGGCGTGATTCAGCCCTGATCTGCCCCCTAGTGGAGATACTCTGTGAGGCTTTAGGTGCAGTTGGGGTTTAAGTGCATTGCTCAGCATTAGTAATGAGGAAGGGGCTTTATTTCACTTCCCCACCCAGATTTATCCTTTCAGTCGAGTCACAAACTCACCTCCTGTAACTGCTGCATTTTGCTTTTAACTTGGCATCAATAAAGATTTTTTTAATGTAAAACACCAAAATCCAGCTTTAAGTTTAATTAAAAATAGAGAAGATTGTTGATTTTGCCAATATGATCATTTTAAATGATGACATTGGGAGGAAGTGCTGAATCTTAACTGCCTCACAAACCGCAGCAGTGAGCGATTCATGCAAAGCTGCACAACTTTTGTCTTTACAATGTTTTTTTCTTCGTTCTCTTGGCACAGAACTTCACAGAACTGAATGCTTTTCTAAACACGAGTGTGTGCACTTTACTGACGTCGCATTAAATCATTTCCACCTCAGAGATGGGGGGGAAATGAGAAGTTGCCGAGTGAAGCTGCAAGTGACCTGATGTCCTTTAAAAAGAAGTCATAATGTTTAATCATGTCCCATCAATCATGTTGGACACACTTGAGGGATTCAAAGTCAAATCTATTAACCTGGAACATCAAAATGAGAAAATGGGTAAATCATTTTTCACCATGTGCAAGAAAATAATTCAGAATAACTTCAAAAGAAATAATACAATATGCAGCATAAACACAAACAGCCACACAGAGAGATGAGTCGTCTTACAGACGGAGAAGATGTTACTCATGTCGATGCGCCAGTAATCCTCATGAGACAATGCAGATAATCAGGGGTGTGTGTGTGTGTGTGTGTGTGTGTGTGTGTGTGTGTGTGTGTTTTAGTTTGAAGCTGTTTCATAGTTCGGACACTTTAGTTCAAAAGGAAGATCTTAATTCTGCAGTATACAATAATACTTTAAACTACACGTGTTCAATAGTTAAATACATCTGAAAATAATTCAATATTTAAGAAGAACGTTTAGTTTGATTGATTCATGCTTATTTGTGATAGCATGGCAACTTTTTCAAAACTTATATGATTGTTTTGTGCTTCACTGATTTCTTATTTGTCTTCCTTCACTTCTTAAATTTGCCAGAATAGTTCAAAACTAGTGGCAGACGACACCAAGTCAGCAAGAGAAACGTTGATCCAACACTGACCTGCTGTGGATGATGATGTGATTGCAGCCTGGTCTTAAACAGGAAGTCAGCTTTACAAATATAGCATTTCAAAATAAATGCTTTGTCCTAACAGTACCTTCCTCAGATTTACTGACAACATGAAACTGCTTTTTATTTAGTTTTTTGGGCTGCCTTCGGAAATAACTTTGTCTGGGAGTTTTTATTTATTGTTTGCAATCAGTGACACCTGCTGACCAGTGTTTCCCTGACAACAATCGGTGACACCTTCTGACCAGTGTTTCCCTGGCAACAATCAGTGACACCTGCTGACCAGTGTTTCCCTGGCAACAATCAGTGACACCTGCTGACCAGTGTTTCCCTGGCAACAATCAGTGACACCTGCTGACCAGTGTTTCCCTGGCATCAATCGGTGACACCTGCTGACCAGTGTTTCCCTGGCAACAATCGGTGACACCTGCTGACCAGTGTTTCCCTGGCAACAATCAGTGACACCTGCTGACCAGTGTTTCCCTGGTAACAATCGGTGACACCTGCTGACCAGTGTTTTCCCTGAATTAGCAGTGTTTCCCTGGCAAACAAGCGGTGACAACCTGCTGACCAGTGTTTACCCTGGTACAACAATGGCTGACACCTGCTGACCAGTGTTTCCCCGGCAATCAATCGGTGACACCTGCTGACCAGTGTTTTCCTCCCGGCATCAATCGGTGACACCTGCTGACCAGTGTTTTCCCCGGCATCAATCGGTGACACCTGCTGAACAGTGTTTTCCCCCGGCATCAATCGGTGACACCTGCTGACCAGTGGTTTTTCCCCGGCATCAATCGGTGACACCGGCTGACCAGTGTTTCCATGGCAAACAATCGGTGTGACACCTGCTGACCAGTGTTTCCCTGTGGCAACAATCGGTGACACCTGCTGACCAGTGTTTCACCCTTGGCAACATCGGTGACACCTGACCAGTTTCCTGGTATTGGTCCCGCAGTGTCTGGTACCTGCTGACCAGTGTTTCCCTGGCAACAATCGGTGACACCTGCTGACCAGTGTTTCCCTGGTAACAATCGGTGACACCTGCTGACCAGTGTTTCCCTGGTAACAATCGGTGACACCTGCTGACCAGTGTTTCCCTGGTAACAATCAGTGACACCTGCTGACCAGTGTTTCCATGGTAACAATCAGTGACACCTGCTGACCAGTGTTTCCCTGGCAACAATCAGTGACACCTGCTGACCAGTGTTTCCATGGTAACAATCAGTGACACCTGCTGACCAGTGTTTCCTTGGTAACAATCCGTGACATCTGCTGACCAGTGTTTCCTTGGTAACAATCAGTGACACCTGCTGACCAGTGTTTCCATGGAGAAAAGGATGAGAGGGGAGAATGTTGTAACCTGTGTGAACAGTGAGTTCTGAACTTGTACCTTGAGATGATTGCTTATGTTAAATAGTTTATTTTAAATCTATCTATAAATAAAGTGTTAAAAAAAGAACATGTCCACCAGTTACAAGATATATTAAGGGGGAAATTAAGTGTAGTTGTGTTACATTTAATAGTACGCGCTAGAAACTCGTCCTCCCTCATTGTTTGATCCATAATATTGTAAATCACATGACAGTTGTCCCTGATTGTTACCATGGCAACACTGGTCCACGGGTATCACTGAGTGTTTCCATGGGAACATGTGTCTTAGTTCTGCGGTGGCTAACATTTCAGGCTTCAAAGAAGTCCTTCTTTATTTTTGTATTTCACAATTTTACATCAAACCCCAGAACTATAAGTTTCATCTTCAGCACTTGTAAGGAGCCATCTTTTCCTTTTCACAGACAACAAGCTGAAGTGATCAGATGTGACTTTATTAAATTAATGTATTTACAGTTTGCATGAATTCAGACTTTATTTTTAAGATAAGAAGATAAGATAAGTTCAAGAACTCAAAACTCAAATCACAGTTTTGTCAAGTATTTAAAATGTGTTTAATGTAAAGTTACAGTACGCTTTTCAATAGTAGATAACGTATCTTCAAAATATTCAGATTTTTGGTATACTATTTCATACACAAATGTTCTTTCTTAAACTTTAAAAAGTCCTATATAAAGTAATAATATTATAGGGTAATATAGTAACTATATCAAAAAGAATAATAATAAGATATGCACCTTAATTCCTGACTTGTGTATTTAATTTAATATTATTTATTTTTCTCTTGTAGTTTCCTTTTAGTTTTGGAAAATGGAAAAAACTTCTGTCTTTTGATGTGCGCTGTCTTGTGGCCGGTCTGTCCCACATTGGATCCTGCAGGATGAGAGAGAGAGAGAGAGAGAGAGAGAGAGAGAGAGAGAGAGAGAGAGAGAGAGAGAGAGAGAGACAGACAGACAGACAGACAGACAGACATGTTATAACTTTTACAGTATTATTATTGCATTATCTTCCTTTCCTAGGACACCTCTTAGCAGAACAAGCATGCAAAGACAAAAAAACACATATTAGTAGCTGCTGCTTCCAAAATGTGAGTAAATCAACCCAAGATGCACATTAATGACATGGTACTTTGAGTATCGGCTGTTTTAACTGTAAAAACGCAGAATTGTCGAATGCTAGTTTTTTTAGCCACACGTTAGCTGTTGTGTTTAGTTTGTAGCAGCGATCTCTTCCACCACAGAGCCATACTGCAGCTGAGGGTGGAATGGGTATCACCACTGCTCTGCTCTGCCTCCTCAGCCTGCACAAACACCCAGTATGAAGCACTGGGCTGAACTGGGAGAGGAGGCACACACACATTCTTCATATGCACAGAAGGGAAGAAACACAAAGAAATATAAAACACATGCAAAAGAAGTTGGAGCTTAGCTTAAAGTAAAATATGCAAACACACTAGAAGGGTATTTAAAGACAGAGCTGCAGCAATGATTTAAAGTTTATTTGATTTATTTTCTGTCCTACATTACAATAAATGTAATACATTAGCGTTTTGACTGCTGGTTGTATTGCCAATTGGACATGATGAAATGATGATAAAAGCAAAATAATAAATCCTAAATGTAACATTTACAGCCCCATTCTTAAAGAATAATCAAAAATGCTCACAAAATATGAGTCTAGTAGCTAATAGATTGGATTAACACAAACATATGCAGCAAACAGTAGTTCAAACAGAAGGTTATAGCCCTATATGTCCTAACACTCCTTAAATGTGTGCATGAATAAACAGACTGCACACAAGTAGCAGAAATGATAAACAATGTAAGTTATTGTTTTGAACTGAAAACCTTGAAAAGTACTAACATCCTTACTTTGTCTTATTCAACTTTACAACGTGCAGCAGGACGCATACGTGGCATGAACACAGGGGGAGTAACGTCAGTCACATAGAGCTAGGCCTCGGCATGCATCTATGTATATATGTATTAATATCCTGCTACATGGATAATACCTTAACACAGTAAAACACCGTTTAAATTACGCGTGCATTTTTATTTGCACGGCTTTAATCGCAGTGTTCTTATAAAATGAATAAGCAAACGGTTAATAAGTAACGTTAGTCAGTATGATAGTAGGCGACATCATAGGTCAAATTAGAGATGTTTAATATTTTAGTGTCTAACACTTATTCTAACCTGCACTCAACAACTATGACCTTGCAACGCGACAGTCTGCACATTTGACGCATCAAACTTGTTTACAGTCGCTTTAAATAACACACGAGTCTGCAGTAAATAAGGTAAACATGCTGACGGGATGGAAGTGAGTCTAAAAGTGGCAACACATAATAAAGTTTGAGGTTGGATTATCACTTACTATTGCACAGTTGGACCGTTATTATCGCAGTACGTGGACAATGGAGGATGGAAAGGTCTGGAAAGAGAAAGAGAGGAGAGTGGTACTGCTTATCTTTACGTAGCGGGTTGCCAGGTTTGCAGTTTATCCTACAGCACGCATGCGTAGTGCGTAGTGGTGGAACTCGTATACAGATCTTTAATTTATGTGGTGTAAGCTAAAGTTCTGCATTCAAACTGCGACTTTGTGAGTGAGAAAAACAACAAGTTTGTGTTCGTTATTTTTTCGTTTTGAGGTAATTGCTTGATTATTTCAATACTAGTTATACTCCACTACAATTCACAGGAAACATTATACGTTTTACTCCAATACATTCATGGAACAACTACTTATTATTTTGGGTACTTTTCACATTATTAAAAAAAAAATGTTTCTAAACTATTGATCAGTTTATAAAATATTTTGCATTGTTATAGATTAAAACAACCCAAACAAAGAAAGGTTACTTCAGTACCATTTTGAATGCATGTTTATAGTTGTATTACTACATTTATAGTTTATAGTAAATCATTTCAATACTTCTTCCCACACTGCATAAATCATTGCGTGCATATTTGCTCTCATTACATGTAACCAGGTGTTGGACACACCCAGGGGTCACTAACAGGCGGACCGCGGTCCGACTCCGGACCCAGACGCCGACCTTTCCGGACCCGGACCGGTACTTCTATTTTAACGGCTCATTTTATTTTATTTGTTTAGCTTTGTGCATTCACATTCGCTCCTCTATGTATCACGAAGGGCGGCGCTTCGCACACACCTACACACACAAACACAGGGGAGGAGAGGAGAGGCGTGAACTAGAGAATCACCGCACTCGTTTTTACAGCACTGGTTTAGCGGCTCAGGGAGAGAGAAGACGGAGAAAGGGAGAGAAACACAGACGAGTGAGCGGCAGACAGGGAGAGAAACACAGACGAGTGAGCGGCAGACAGGGAGAGAACAAGAACTACTCATGGCCTCTCCAAGAAGAGAGAAGTCAACAGAGCTTTCAACCCAGACTCATTCATGTTCATCCTTCCCACTGGAGCACAACACCAGCGTCTCATGTGCTCAGAGACCGTGGTGCTCATTAAAGTGGTGATGTGAAACGCCACTATGAGACAAAGCACAACGTTTTTCACCAAACATACCCACTCAGGTCTGAGGTCACAGAACATAAGCACTCAGAGCCCAATGTGATTTAGATTTGTGACTAAATAGGGTTAAACTGTTCAATTGTTAAGATGTGTTGAGACTGGTTTATTCTAACACTGGTTGAGAGTTAAATCAAGATGTGAAACAGTTGAAGAAAAAAGGAAACTCAAGCTGCTGCTACACTTTATTTTATTATTCTAAGATTAAGCACTTTATTTTAAGATGCACAATTTTTCAAAAGTTATTTTATTTATTTTCTCAATTTTATTTTCAAATGCAGCCCGAGAAGACCATTATACATATCTACAGTATTATATATATCTGTATAGTTCAATGTTAAGTGACAATAAATATTGTCTAAATGTTTTTAAATGGTACTTTCTTTATTATGTCCCAGACTTCCACGCAATGACTTTAAGGTCCTCCTTCTTGTATACAAAGCCCTAAACGGAACCGCACCAAGTCACACTGCCAACTCTCTAATAAACTATGTGCCCCCAAGAACATTACGATCATCTGGTTTATTAAATGTTCCCAGAAACATCCAAAAGAAAATTGGGGATGCAGCCTTTAGCAATTATGCATCAAAGCTTTGGAACACTTTACCTGCAGACATTAGGGAGGCAAGCTCGCTCAATATCTTCAAAAGTAAAAACATATCTCTTTACTTTAGCCTTTTAATGGTGAATTATTACTGGTTTAACATTGAATGTGTAAAGGTAACTAGGATAACATTTCAGAGTGTGTATTTTTGAAAAACTTGAGATCAAACAGACGATGTTACCACGGTAACAAGAGAAAGTTTCTCTGATAGATGTGTTTACATGTTCTTTACACAATTAGTGGAAAAGTGAAAGATTAAAGAATATATTGGAGAAAAACTGGCTTTAACCGATAGGTTTCATAAAACTTAACAAACGGGTTTGTTTATGAAGCGGCTTTAACCAATATTTTGCCAAAAGAATCTGGACTCACGGAGACGTCTGTGTTTTATGAGAAAGAGGTTGACGCTGTAAACATAAATACAAGGGTCAATAAAGAGTTTGACAAAGACTACCAGGAATGGGTAGCAAAGGGAGTAAATCAGTTGAAGGGCCACAGGGGCCCATTGTTTTCATGCTTTCAAAATATGGCTCTGATAGTTTAAAACATTTACAAGAATGGTGATGAATGTGGTTTTCCGACAGGAGGGTCGTTAAGTACGGCACAGATACGGAAACTAGGCATGATCTCCAATGTTATTTTATATTATTTTAATTCTGGCTATTTTAATTCTGCTATTTTACATCAACACTGTGATTATTGTACTGTAAATGCTCTTATTCTGTCTAATCTTGTACTAATTATTATGTTTTTGCTGTGAAGCACTTTGGGCTGCAATTCTTGTATGAAAGGTGCTATACAAATAAAGCTTATTATTATGATTATTATTATCATATTAATTAATGTTTCTTTTAAACAATTTGCACAATAACCACTTGCACACGTTGATTCTCAGTGAAATTGTGAAACTCTTCTAAACATTCTTTCATCCTTTGAGCAATCACATGCAAAATGATCAGTGAAATTATCAGACATACTGTATATTGCATTAATATCTATGACATGTTGCTACGTACTGTGAGGAGGAACAATTCGTTGTTTTAACTACTGCATCGTCGCGGGGGGGAAGGTTTCAGCATGGATGTCATTTTCAGGCAAATTTCTCTTCACTGTACTGTATATAACTTTACATGAAAGATCCAAAGATGAATTTTCGAGTTGTGGAAGAACATGGACAAATATCCCCTCGGAGTCCACTTCCTGCCCAAGAAGGTGAGTCTCCACACGATGGTCAGGGCTTCTAATGCAGCGATCACCTGGACCAATGGGGCCATTTATATATATGTACTTCAGTGTTGTGGTTTGTTTCATGTGTAGTGAAGTAAAGACACATGCGTGGGACTCTTTAGCGTCCTGCTTCTCTGGCGACTCTTCCTCTCACAGTATTTTTATATCTGGAGGGAAGCGGGAAAAATTCTGAAGAGTTAAATACTAGAAGCGAGTTTATAAGTGTTGAGGTCGGAGTGATGATGATGATGATGGGAGAAGCCAGAGGCCACTTTAAAAAAGGTGTGTGTGTGTGTGTGTGTGTGTGGTATTACAGTGTAAGAATGATTTCAAAATAAAAGTGACCTAATAATACATTGATGATAAGAAATCTACCGGCTGCAAACTGTATTTCAAAGAACAAACTTGATAATAAAAAACACTTTATTATAGAGAAATGATGCCGTTACTGAGGTCGAAGGTCAGCTAGGGACCTTTTTAGGATAAAACAAACAAACAGGATATGGATCAAGATTGGTGACTGAAAAAAAAGAAGCTATTCAGTTCTGAAATCTTTGCTTTGAGGACGCTCTCGTCGTGTCTGTCAGTGAACTTAGAACGAGGTGAATTTCACTTAAGCCTGAAAAGCAGAGAGAAAAAGAAAGCAGTAAATCCAGATGTGATGTTTTTACGGAGCGTAGAATAGAGACCTGACATCGTGACATGAAACGGAAGGAGGGAGCTGCCGGTGCAGAGGATTTATTTAGTGCTTAACTGCACAACAAAGAAATGATATGGAGCTTTAAGGAGCGAAGTTCTGCCAACACGGAACATCTCACTCCACACGAGTCCTTCATGCTGCAGGAAATACTCCTGCAAAGGGAACATTCAACCGGACCGCTTTACGGATCCATTAACTCGTCAGTCCGTCGATAAAGTTTGTTTAATCGTCGCTTGTCTCAAAATAAGAGTCAATGAAACAAATGTTTGAAAGAACATTTTGTAAATGTGTAGAAAAGGGTTAGGGTTGAAGTTTATCAAGTAAATAAGAACTCTACATGATTAAAATGATCATAACTTGCAGCCTGACTGAAAAATGTCTTGACTTTCTTCTTCATGTAATTATTTAGCATTTCTACGTTTTTCTAACGAGCTTTGCTTTCTGTCTCACAGTTGGATGAGCAGGTGGCAGCCGCCCACCTGGACAAACTGGGGGTGAAGCTGACGAAGCTGACAGACAAGCAGGCCAAGTACCTGGGTCTGCCCAGCGAGGGGCCCTTCAAACCAGACCACTATCGCTACTGAGCGTCCTGTCCAGCTGGGGAAGAGGAGGAGGAAGAGGAGGTGTGGCTACCACGGTGTTGGTGTTTAGGTGTAGCTGTGTTTGGGTGGAGCACTTTGAGAGATTGGTTTCACTCTGGGCGCCATTTTGGATTCCAAATGTCAACTTTTTAGTGACGCAGCGACGGCTTTGTGTTTGTTTCTTCACCTTTTATAATTAGCATTCAATATCAAATGCTAGCAAACTATTTCTCGTGTTGTATTTTTTTGGCACCAACAACTTCAAACAACTTGAAAAAATCAAACATCTCCCAAACAGCTGGTTTTGAATCACACATTTTTGGTTGAAGTAGCTTTTACTCTGAACACATATCTTCAGCCATCCACCTCTTTCTTCCTCCATGCTTCTCACCAGCTTCTTCAGGGGCTGTTAAAGAGAATTCCTCTTATTGTTCGTCATTCCTTCTCCATTTATGGATTAAAATAAACCCTGATGTTTCTCTGAGCTCCTCTGTGTCTCGAGGTGGAAGATGATAAAACAGGTTTATCTTCTGAGTCTTTTTTAATGAATCAATACGTTAAGTGTGCAGAAGCACATGAACCTGTGAGCACTTAATGAAAGCTGCACCTGAACTGTGCCAGAAGATGTTCTGGGAGGGTTTACTAATCGGGTCGATCGGTAGAGTAAAGAAGAAGCACTGCTGCCAAAGGAACAACCAAAGCACATCATGTTTCCCTGGAGTTCTGAAGTCTTATTCTTTCTGTTCATTTTCTTTTTGTGATTTGTATTTAATTTGAAGTGAAGGGCCAAAACATGTGCGAACAACGGCCCCAAAACTTTTAACTTCTCACTGTAGCCAATCAGCGTGACGTTCTCAACGATTACATCCTGAAATAAGAGTTCGACTGTAAACGATGGATTGAAAGTGTGACGAATGGAGAAATAAAGAAACCTGTTGACTCTGACTTGTGTCTCGTGTGCTCCGTGGGGAAAGTCCTACGACTGAAACATTCATGCTGGTGCCCTTAAAGAACAATCACAACTTGGTATGGAAACATGGTGACATGATTTACTCTAACTTGTTTTCAATTTCCTTTTTTATAAACAGTTAACGGTTTACAGGCCAACGTCATCGTTCAGCTTTGAGACGGGCAGTAGCTACACGCAGGTCCTCTCGCTGTGTAACGAGGGGTTATTATTATTAGACAGTTCGACTCTGACCTCAAAATGTGGAGTAAACATTGCAGAGAACAGAGCTACGCTTTGTTTGAGTAGCACAGCTCTGGATCCAATGCACGGTTCTGGGAAAAGTGATTTTAAATGCATAAACTGAGGCCCTGCTGGTTAAAGCCAAACATCCTTTGACTGTAATGTTCCTGGTTTGAACCCAGTGAAGAACATTTCCAGTAACCTCTACTACTCCAAAATCACCATTTGTGCAATGCCTTGCATTTAAAATAGATTTTTATTTGGATTTTATGTAAAATAACTACCTAAAATTAGACTTTTAAAAACATTAGTGCATGTGCATTCACCCTCTTTTGCTATGACGTGTCAAAATATGATTTACGGTGCTAATCACCTTCAGAAGTCCCATCAGTCAAAGTCTGTATCTCAATGTCACATGATCTAACGGACCGTTAATGCTATTGTTACACAATTGTAAAAATATGTCTCCACAACAAACCAGACGAGGAGAATGTGAGTCAGAGGCCAAAGATAAACCAGAAGGAGATGCAAAGCTCAGAGACTTTATCGGATTTGACTTCTGAAGATAGTTGGTAGCGCCACATATTTAAGGGAAATACGTAAGTACAGAGCACTGTATGTACATTACATAAAATGTGGTATTTTGTTGCATTATAAACTACACCTAACGGGAAGTAAACTAAATGTGTTTAATCTCAAAACATCCGTACATACATCTCTCAACTCGTGCGGTATAATCCGAGTCTTGTAGTATAGTGAGTCTCCCGTAGTATAGACACTACTTTCCAAACTTTAGATAAAACCTCCATTGAGTACCTGCTGAAGTTGTGAGACAGACTTTATTTCATACATGTTTTGATTCTTCATTCACCATGGAGATGTGCAAAACACATTTTCTTCAGGAACTCGAGGAACCACAGGGTGAGTAATTGGTGTACAAATGATGATTTTTGGAGTTGAAGTTTTCCTTTAAGAATTTAAATAAACAGGGTTTCCCCTGAGGTGGTAAATTACCAGATCCTTACACATCTTATCTCTTGACAGCCTAAAAATATTCACTCTCAAAGCAAAATCTACTAAATAATTAGCTCTTAATTCCAGAATAATGACTTAGTTGTCATTTTCTTTCCATGTTAGTGTAGATCAGGGATGGGCAACTTGAGGATAGGGAGGGCCACAAAAAAATGGGTCCTCACTACCAGAGGGCCACTTTGTGACCATGCACTTCCATCAGTAGGATACTCTAACCCCATCATTTAAAAGGTCAACTATAGCGACTAATTTTAATAAAAATAAGTAAATATGTACAGGCAATGTTTATTGTACCAATTTCTATTTGTCAACATGTTTCCACAGCCCTCTCTGTATTACAACAGGACTATGAAACTTTCTCCATCCATCGTCTACCAAATATCCGGGGTCGGGTCGCGGGGGCAGCAGCTCAAGTAAGGAACCTCAAACTTCTCTTCTCTGGGCCACATCCGACTGGGGGATCCCGAGGCATTCCCAGGCCAGTGAGGAGATATAATCTCTTCACCGAGTCCTGGGTCTTCCCCGGGGTCTCCTCCCAGCTGGACGTGCCTGGAACACCTCCCTAGGGAGGCGCTCAGGTGGCATCCTTACTAGATGCCTGAACCACCTCAACTGGCTCCTTCAACGCAAAGTAGCCCCTCTACTCAGTCTCTCACGGATGGCTGAACTTCTCACCCTTATCTCTAAGGGAGACGCCAGCCACCCGTCTGAGAAAACCCATTTCAGCCGCTTGTACCCGTGATCTCGTTCTTTCGGTCATGACCCAGCCTTCATGACCATAGGTGAGGGTAGGAACGAAGATCGACCGGTAGATCAAGAGCTTTGCCTTATTGCTTAGCTCTCTTTTCGTCACAACTGTGCGGTAAAGCATCTGCAGTACCGCCCCCGCTGCGCCGATTCTCCGGCCAATCTCTCGCTCCATCGTCCTCTCACTCGCAAACAACACCCCGAGGTACTTGAACTCCTTCACTTGGGACAAGGGGTCATTCCCTACCCGGAGTAGACAATCTACCGGTTTCCTGCTGAGAGCCATGGCCTCAGAGGTACTGATCCTCATCCCAACCGCTTCACACTCGGCTGTGAACCGATCCAGTGACTGTTTAAGGTCACAGACCGATGATGCCATAAGGACCATATCATTTGCAAAGAGCAGCGTTGAGATCCTCAGGCCACCGAATTGCAACCCCTCTCCTCCACGACTACGCCTCGATATCGTGTCCATGAAAATCACGAACAGGATTGGTGATAAGGCGCAGAACTGGTGGAGGCCAACATTCACTGGGAATGAGTCCGACTTACTGCCGAGTATCCGGACACAACTCTCGCTTTGGGCGTACAGGGATTGGATGGCATTCAGAAGTGACCCCCTCACCCCATACTCCCGCAGCACCTTCCACAGTATCGCCCGGGGATCCGGTCATACGCCTTCTCCAGATCCACAAAACACATGTAGACCGGTTGGGCGAGAGTAAAGAATTGGTCCGTTGTTCCACGACCAGGACGGAATCCGCATTGTTCCTCTTCAATCAGAGGTTCGACTATATGCCGAACCCTCCTTTCCAGCACCTTGGAGTAGACTTTACCGGGGAGGCTGAGAAGTGTGATACCCCAGTAGTTGGCATACACACTCTCTGGTCCCCCTTTTTGAATAGGGGAACCACCACCCCGGTCTGCCACCCCTTAGGCACTGTCCCAGACTTCCACGCAATGTTGACGAGGCGTGTCAACCAAGACAGCCCCTCAACACCCAAAGCCTTCAGCATTTCTGGACGGATCTCATCAACCCCTGCGGCTTTGCCACTGTGGAGTTGTTTGACTACCTCAGTGACTTCCATCAGGGAAATTGACGATGCTGTCTGGAATTATAGAGCACCAGCGACCTCTGGGTGGTATACCAGACGATGACCATGTAGAAAGTTCAGATGAAGACCTGAGCACTAATGGTAAATACACCACAGAAAGTTAATTAGTTATGCTGTCAGTCTATCTTTTTCTACAACTTGCATGTTGCTGCTCTGAAGCACAGTGGCACGCACACACACCACTGAACATAATACTACGGTACATACATTTACATAGGTATTATACGAGTATGTTACACAAGTTAATTGTTTGTGTTTCTAATGGTTGTCTTCTCCCAGAGGAAAGGAATCTAAACAGGCTTGAAGAGCCAGGGCACAGTGAGTGTGTGCCATCCACATCTTCTGTAGCATCCCTGAGAGAAGATGATGCCACCACCACCTTTCAGCAGAGAACAAGATGACCATGCATGAAAAGTTAGCCAGAGAGTTTCATGAGCAAAAAATGAAATGAAACTCTAAATTAGGATTGCATACACCCCGGACATTGATGGAAAACCAGTTATTAGTTCCTGTACTCCTCAGCATCAGGAGTTGATGGACACTTGATGGGAACATGACATCCATCTATGCAGCCAGTCACTCCTGGGAAGTGGCCATATTCATAGAACTGCACTTTATAGTTGGCTTGGGCAGCAGCATCAGGGAACGTTATATAGAAGATACCAAAACATACTGCTTCCCTGATGAAATTATCTGTGACATAAATCTGTCCACAAATCTGTGAACAAGATTATTATTCATGCTGGGAAAAATTATATCTCAAGGGGATATCTAAAGATATTGAAACATACATCAGTGGTCCCATCCCACCAGCCAGGTCAGGAGTGAATCCTTTTAGCAGAATCTTGGGGCTCAGCAGGTGGCTGTCAATTGCCTGTCCCCTGCACACAGTGAACTTTATTGACAACTTCAATCTGTTCTGGCAGCGTCTTTTCAGAAGAAATTTACTTTCTCTCAACAGATCTGGAGAAAAACTGTTTGCTTCCAATATGGATCACGCCATTAGCCACCCAACTTTGGCTAAATGCAAGGAGACACCATCCCCCACACCACCAGGATGACGTCCAAACAACTGGAGCGAGTGACCTTGCTGCAGTACCAGCCACAACAAGCCTGCACACCAAGGACCCCAGCCCTCAACTCCCACACCAGACATGGATGAAGTTGAAATTCTGTGGAGTAGCATTGAGACACCCTACCCTCCCCCTCTTCCTTCCTCCTTTTTAACAACAGGATGAACAAATTGGTGAAAGGTGGTATTAAACTGACACCTCAAATAACCCCCCGCTCTAAACCATCATGCCCCACCATCATCCCCCATTCTTCTCCCCCCTCCCAGACATCACCCGCACCTCCCCCTCTGCTTATACCAAAAGCCCACTCATGGACACTCAAGGACATCACCTACCCCCCCCCCAAACTGGTCACCAAACTGTTCTAATATGTCATGCCGTTCTTGTCTTTACTACCAGACTAAATAATCAGTGCTCAGCACGCACTGCATCTGGTTATCTTAGATATATCAGTGCAGAGCCAAGACCGACTTTGACTCCTGTCACAGACTCCCTGCAGCTGAAAGTGGATCTTCTGAATGTCAGATCACTGGCTAACAAATCGTTTTTGATTAATGATATGATAGTTCAAAAGAACTTGCACTGTATGTTTCTAGTTGAGACCTGGTTAAACAACATTACTGGTGTGGCAACACTGACTGAGATGTGTCCTTCAAACTATAAATACTATCAGGCAGTCAGCCAAAATAAGAAAGGGGGAGGGATTGCTGCTATCTTATCAGCGTCGCTTGTATGTAATGACATTGACCTGGGTGAATTTACATCCTTTGAATATCTTGCTATTGAGCTCAAAGCAGAATTATCTTTGCTCATCACCACATTGTACAGGCCACCAAAATATTCAGCACCATTTCTACAGGAATTCTCAGAGCTGATTTCACTCAGCATCACTAGATGTGAAAGAATGATCCCAAGACTATTGAACTTGAAAAGTTACTAGACCGCTACGATCTAAAACAAAATATCAGTGAACCCACTCATCAGCATGGTAACACACTAGATTTAGTGATAACGACAAGGCTGGACATCGATAAGGTCTCAGTAATCAAATGATCAATATCTGACCATCACTGTGTTTTTTGATGCTAACTTAATCTTAAAAGACCAAAAGAGACTGTGTTCAAAAAAAGAATACTGGATGACACAGCAGAGGAAACATTCTCTAACTTCATGAGATCATTTGAGCCATACTCAGACTGTTCCTTAAATCTCATGGTTGAAAATCTAAACAACACCTTGTCATCGACCCTGGATATTGCTGCTCCATTAAAGGTCAAAAAGAAATCCACTGACAGAATCTCCCCATGGTTAAATAGCAATGTTACTCAGACTAAGAGGACTTGTAGAGCAGCTGAATGAACATGGAGGAAAACTAAGCTCACAGTTAACTATGATATCTACAATGAATCCATGGCTGCCAATGGTAAAGCAATGCAGCTGGCAAGAAAGGATGACTTTTCTAAGATTATCACAGAGAATGTTGGAAGTTCTAGAATACTATTCTCGACTATTAACCAACTACTGAACACTGCCCCCACCCCTCCGCAGTCCTCTGCATCAAAGTGTGAAGAACTCTCATTGTTCCTCAATAATAAAATAACTTCAATCAGAGCCAGCATCACTTATGATGCAGACAGAGAACATCTGCAAACATTGTGATGTAACCATGGGAACATTCACCTGCATCACATTAACTGAGCGTCATAAAACTGATGGAATGTAACTCCTCCACCTCATGTTGACCTGATACCTACAACATTCTTTAAGCGGATATTAGACAGCATTTCAAGTCACGTCCTAAATATTATTAACACGTCTCTTCTAACTGGCATCTTCCCAGACGTCCTCAAAACAGCAGTTATAATGACAGGGTCTGTTGGGAATCAAACCCAGGTCTCCTGTGTGGTAGGCAGACTCTCTACCACTGTGCTACCCAGGGGTGATAGGCTCAGATGCAGAGACAGAAACAGGCTCGGAGTGGGTTAGAAAAGGAGTCTTTACTTTTAGAGCAAACAGGTGGCAGGACAAAACTCAAAATACCTCCAGACAACTAACAGGTAAAGTCTGGGCAAAAACAGGATCAACAGAGGATATACGAAAAGCAGGCAGCAAAAAGGATCTTAAGAGCTAAAGAGCAAAAAGGCAGTCAACTAAGGAACTCGAGACAAGGGCACAAAAACGGACACTTCAAGAGACTGCTCAAAAACTCACAAACTTGGGCTCCGGCAACAATTCAAGACTCAGCAATGAACAGAAGAAAACAGGCAGCTTATAAAGGCTAGCAAACAAGGAACAGGTGCAACCAATGAAACAATAAAGACCAGCACATGACACACAGAAATGGACGGTGGCGACCCCACATGGTCAAAAGAGGAACTGCAGTCCAAAAACCCTGACATATAAAACCCTTGCTAAAGAAACCTAACCTAGACAGCAATACGCTGACCAACTATAGGCCAATATCTAACCTTCCATTCATCAGCAAAATACTAGAAAAAATAGTCTCGGTCCAAATAAACTCCTTAAAGAAAACAACATCCTGGAGGAATTTCAATCAGGCTTCAGAGCATGCCACAGTACTGAAACTGCTCTGACTAAAATAATTAGTGACCTCAGAGTAAACTCTGATACAAACAAGGTCTCAATTCTTATCCTGCTAGACCCGAGCGCAGCATTTGACACGATCGACCATGACATCCTAATCGTCTAGAAAAATTGGTTGGTCTTTCTGGCTGGTTCAGAACATATATCAAAGGGAGAAAGTATTTTGTCAGGCTTGGAGATCATGTGTCAGAGAAGCATGATGCCCACTTTGGAGTTCCACAAGGGAGCTGCCTCTGTCCATTACTGTTCTCCCTATACATGCTACCACTGGGGGACATCATTAGAGAACACAATGTGTGCTTCCATAGCTACGCGGATGACACACAACTGTACATCTCTGCTGGACCAAATGCTACTACAGCTATTAACCCTTTAACACTTTTTCCCCTTCTCACTAAACCTGTACTGATCCTTCAGGCCTTCCCCCAGGTGTGCCTACAGATGCTGTGTTTTCATACCCAAGTTGATTATTGAACATTACATATTTCTAATACATATTAGATACACAACATATACTAGTAAAACCGACTTAACAAAACATGTACTCATAAAAACCTACTAAAAAGACATACTAATAAAAACCTGCTACAACATTCCCTCCTCTGGGACTTTACAGAAGTCACATCTCTGCTATGCGATGCTGCCATAAGATGAGACCCAACCAATCTTTTGGGACAACATCAATAAGGTGCGGACATGGGCTGGTGATAAGTTCTAACATAAGCATCTAATCACAATACACAATGTTACTGCTGCACCATGGAGCCTATACCACTATAATTACTGTGAAGTAAATAAACTCCTGATTGTATTGTGTCACATTTAATGATTATCACATGTACTCGTACACCTCAATCAAAATGTATTATGTATTGTGTCACATTTAATGATTATCACATGTACTCGTCCACCTCAATCAAAATGTATTATTGCACAACATGTATTTCTGCACAAATGTATAATGAGCACTATATTAGTTATGAATGTGAAGCACTGTAGGTTCTCTTCAAAGAGTTTCAGGTCCACCTCCATCTCGCCACAACAAGACGGCCCACCAAGGGGCATAACCGCGCCAACATGGACCAATGAGGGACGACGACACCCTTCTGTAGAGAATATAGCAAAATGTTTATGATGTTTTTGTACCACTTTCACTTGTACCAACAGACAGCTAACTGGCTCTTTATTGATTCGGACTGTGGACTTGGTGTGTGAAAGTGTCCTCGGCTGAGGGTATTTTTTGACATTGCTGTCATCATCACTTTAAATAAATAAGTATCTTGATCAACTAGAAGTTTACTGGATTCAATTGAAAGACTATCTCAGCGCCCTTTGGGCTTCAAAACCCCACAAAACCTGGTGACCCGGACGTGATGATCTGAAAGTTCTGGACACGAGGGCGACTGGAAGAGAAGCCAGAGGAGTGCGTTCAATGATATTTACAACAGGCCTGACAAACGATAAGGTGAGCAAACCTGTTATAAACGAAATTGCAATAGTTTATTGTAGAATAATAGTACTTGTAAATGTCAAAGAACACACTCTGAACGCTGTCTCATAAAATATACTATCCTTGCTAAGTTTGCATATTGATGAAGTGATGGTGACAAAGTTTTGAAAAATACCATATGAAACTGTGCACAGAAAAGGTTTTAAAAAGTGACACCGGTGTAAGAAATAAGGTTAAGAAATAAGGTTTTCGAGTAGCGCTCGATTTGATAGTGTAAAGTTAAAATATCAAGTCTTTGGGAAGAAAGCGCAGTCTGAGCGACTGGTGGTGTCTGCAGGAGGAAAAGACCAAAGCGGCCTGTTCTGGCTAAAAAGAGAGAGCCTTAACAGTGAATATTTTGATGTGACTGCGTGGAGGAGGTTGACGAATTCCCCATTGTCTCACTATATATTTATTCATCTTCCGTAGACGACCATAGACACATAGTTTAAAGTAAGTAAGCATTTTGAAGTGGTTTAAAAGATCGCGGAATTCGGCTGTGTGAGAGAAGAGTGAACTTCTCTTAGCGGGGGCTATTAAAACCCTATTTAATCCAACGATAACGGCATAGAACGAGTATCAATGCAGTGTGGTTTGGAAACTATATGTTGATGAATGTGTGTGTGAGTTGTTGAAAAGCAATGTTGTTTGTAAGTGAATGAATTGAGGCGTAAAAGTCAAGCTATTTTAGAGCTAACGTCTATACAGCTCCAGGCGCCCGCCTGAAGCTAACGTGGAGCTAATGCTTGTTTGGGGTTACATTTACGTTTGTAGCGGAAGATTTAACCGTGCAAACTGACTGTTTGACTATCGATAGATAAAGGGGAATCACGGGAAGGTGTTGGTGTTATTAAAAGTTGATAAAAGTCTCACCAGAAGGAACTAGTTGGTATGAGTGCTTAACAAGGCCAGCAACTCGAGCGTGTAAAAACGCCAAGAAGCTGTTCGACTTTCGAAAGTACCTCGGAACAAACAGAACCATGAGTCTCACGCTGATAACATTTGGGGTTGGGAATTACAACGAAGAGTTTGTGTATTGATAAAAAGTAACGAATACAAGGCTTCGGCTCCAGGGGATGTACTCCTACGACGGAGTGTGCTCGCTGCAACAGTAGCTTCATTGATTCGATTCCATTTCCTGTTTTTGTAATTCCGTAAGTCCTCCACAAGAAGTAAAAAAAGAAAATTTGTAGTTTCATTGATTTGACTTGTAGTCCATTTCCTGTTTTTTGTATTTCCGTAAGTTCTCCACTAGGAGTAAAAAGTTTTTTGGTTTCCGGTACCATTGACCTTTGACCGAGTACACTTAAGTTGAATTTTGACCCTCTTGTTGTGGACATATGCCTCCATCTGGTGGACAAAATTGAATTTACACCCAAAATTCAAATAACTACTAAGAGTTATAATTATAATAATTGTCACAAATTGCCCATTAGAGAAAAAGTTTGAATAAGTCCTGCCTTTGATTTACCTTTGATTATACTTATATTTCAGATTTACATTTTATGGTTTTGATTTCCATGTTTTCTTTTTATTTCTGATTCCAGATTTAAACTTAGGAAATTTACACTTCCAATTTTTATTTTCTATTTTAGATTTAAAACATAAACATTTTTGATTTCATTTCTATTTTAGATTTAAAACATAAACATTTTTGATTTCATTTCTATTTTAGATTTAAAACGTAAAAATGTTTTGCTTTTTAATATTATTTCTCGCTCAATTAATTTTTGAACTTTAAACATTTTTTTTATTTCTAATTTTTATTTTCATTTTGCGCTCAATTTATTTGAATTTTGAGTATCTCCACTGACTGAACAACATTTGAGGAATTTCAAATTTTCAACATGATGGATCCATCTGAAAGCTCAAAACAAGTCAAGGTTGTGTCCACAGCACAGTACAAAGAACAAATGTACCAACGATTGGATGCCTGCACCAAACCGAGTGACTGAGTGACCTGAAGACAGGAGAAAAACAAAGATTTGGAGCTGTAAAGACAGCCGCATTGAAAGCTGCAAACAGAAAATCCAGAGCTATGTATCTCCTTCTACTCTTCAAGAACATACCTCAGACAATTTGTGTAATCAGGGAAGCAAAAGAAGAAGAAAAAGGCACCAAACATGAAAATTAGAGGAAAAGCTACTCAACGCCCACTCTCCCTCTCATTCTGCTCACCCTGCTCCAAATCCACATAAAGAGGTACTACGCACCCCAGATTCATACTCAGTTTCCCATGATTACACCATTTCAAACAAACAGCAAATACTGGTAGCTGAAGCAGTACGAATGGATGAAAGACGCAAAGACGATGCAATAAGAAGGGGAGAAACGCCATAGAACGGGCTATGACAGCCTGGAAAAACTGGAGGAAGAAGCAACAAGCGAGGAGGGACCAGAGTATGAAGAAGATAAAACTGATGAGGATGAAGAAGAATTTGAACAAGCTGAAAGAAGCTCAAAGAATTCTGAAAGAAGTCTCAGCACGATTTCCCCAGAAGAAAAGAGTGACTTCAAGACATACTTTGTAGAAGGACGACTGAAGATGAAAGAACAGTCAATTTCGACTAGAACCAGAAATAAGATGGAAGAGCAAAGAGCAGCACAACAGATGCCACTCATGGCAACACCAGGAGGACCCATGATATACCACGCTTGGAGTCATCGTGATTTGGAGAGTTTGGCGGCCAAATTGCCTCCCCTCACCTCAGGAGCACAGAAATGGATTAATGAATTTGAGAAATACACAGCAGGAGATTGTGTGTGTGTGTGGGAGACTTGAGGACTCTCATGGGCAGACTGGAAGGAAAAAAGACGATGCTAGACATGGATCTCGTCTCTGGATGCAATAACGAGGACGATGAAAAATCCTTCAATCCTCACAGGAATCATTACTGGGATGCTATGAGAGACGCTTTTCCCACCACACGCAGCATAACAGCAGTGACAGGCCTAAAAAAAGGAAATGATGAAGACATGCATGCTTTCCTGAAAAGAAGTGAAGGCGTTAGACAGCACTGGAGAAAGACATGACATCTCTCCATCATGTACCATGTTGTGGAGACATGCAGTGATAAAGGCCCTATCTACTCATGTCCAAAACTGTCTGAAGAGTGTGGTGGGACTAGACTCAATGCCTAATGCACTTTGGAGAGAGCACCTTGTGCATCATGACGAGCAACACAGGCAGACAGAAGTGCAGAAGGAAGAAGAACATCTGACAATCACCAGAAGATTGGCAAAGGCTCAAATGGCTGAGAAAGACACTGAGGCTTCAAGAAATAAGAAAGATAAGAGACAGATGTTAATGGGACAGTACGATACTGGAGAATTCCCAGAAACAACAATACAGACTCATACACAGCAACAAGTTCCTCAGAATGGACCTCCATGGCAAGTACCAAACAGAGGAGCATGGAGAGGGGGTAACAACCGCTACAGAAATTATGAAAGAGCTCCGCCACAGGGATGCTTTAATTGTGGAAGCGCATCTCACTGGGTCAAAGATTGCCACCAGTATGGGCAACAAGGAGGAGGAAACCCCTACCAAGGAGGAGGAAACTCCTACCAAGGAGGAGGAAACCCCTACCAAGGAGGAAACTCCTACCAAGGAAGAGGAGGATTCCCTAACAGTAGAGGAGGAGGATATCCCACCTATGGAAGAGGAGGAAGAGGACAGCAAGGTCCTGCAGGAGGAAGAGGACAGCAAAGTTTTGGTAGAGGAAGAGGAAGAAATCCTCCCAACACTCACCAAATGCCACTCTCTGCATGGGAACATTCCCAGGAATGGGATGGTTCCTCACAATGAAGATGCCCAGAGGATCCAACTGCAGGTGAAGCTATTCCAGCTCAGAATGAACCAATGGTCACCTGTACGATAGAAGGAGAAAAAATGGAACTGATGGTGGACACAGGAGCAACAGCGTCCTGTATAACTTCCTTGAAATGAAAAACACCACCTCTCTCTACAAAGACCCTTCGAACCGTTGGATACTCGGGAAGAACTGAAGAACAAAAGCATTCCATACCATTGGTCACTGTACTTGGTAAACAATCCCTGCTACACCCTTTCCTCTTCTCCCCAAAGTGTCCTGTAAACCTGATGGGTAGAGACCTGCTGGTTAAAACTGGAATTCTATGTTCCAGTGATGGACTGACTCTACAGTTTCCTGGACAAATACCTCTGCATGGACAATATCAAACAGATCAAAGGATCTTGGTGATGACATCAAGCCCTACCCAAGACATTGAAGAAACTACCACAACAGTGTATTGGAGCCGCCTGTTGACAGAAGGTCAAGACAGTCCAGGAGTCCAGAAGACTTACATGGAATGGAAGCCTTGGATCAACACATTAGCTCCATATGGACCTCCACTTGATCCTTTACACTGCACCTAGAACTACTTGCGTCAACCTGAGAAAGAGTATCAACAAGCCTGGGAGGAAGAAAGAAACAAGACAAAGGAGCAAATAGAAGTCAAGAACATCTACGTGGGACCTCAAGGTGTAGCTGCATTCTGTGCTCTCACTAAAGAACAACTGCAATGGTATGCATTATCAGCTGAAGCAGTGCCACATATCACACTGGCATTGGCAGTAGGATCTGAAGCAAGGTCCCTAGGTCCCATGATAAAGAGAGCCTTGTCAATCAACTGGCTCCCAACCAATATTGCCTGCGTATGGAGAGCAGAAGATGAGACGATGTGGAAAATCACTCACCACAGTATGGATGTTGGCATCTTGGAAGAACAAGAATTGGAAAGAGACCATGGAAGAGAACACACCAACCATCCTGACACAGAAGAAACACTCAAAGATATCCCATCATATTTGTGGACAACTGGAGACTATGATGTAGGTTTTGTGCCTCATCATGACGTCTCAGTGACTCTCAAAACAGAACAATCATCATGTTGGTTATCGCAATATAACCTAAAAAGAGAGCAGGTTGAAGGAATAGGAGCAACAATCAATGGACTCCTAGAAGCTGGCGTAATCAGATACTCAAACTCCATCTGGAACACACCCATTTTACCACTCCCAAAAGCTGGCAACAAAGGCTGGAGAATGGTTCATGATCTAAGAAAAATCAACTCTGCTACAGTGTCACAAAATATACCTGTTCCAGATCCATATGTGGCACTTCAAAATCTGAATCCTGAACACAAATACTTCAGTCATAGATCTGGCTAATGCTTTCTTTTGTCTACCATTGGACCCTGAAGTACAAGACATATTTTCTTTCACATATAAAGGACAGAAATACACCTACAACAGAATGCCACAAGGCTACAAAGACAGCCCAGGACTGTTCAATCAAGCTCTGAAAAAAGACTTAAGCAGCTTACAACTGCCACCAGGTGTAACATACAGTACGTTGATGATTTGCTGCTCGCAGGCACCAGTGCTGAATCCTGCCTGGAAGCCACAGCAAATCTCCTTACACTACTTGCAGAAGCAGGATACAAAGTCAAGAAAGAAAAAACTCAAGTTGCAAGAAGATCAGTTACTTTCTTGGGAAGACTCATTTCTGCAAACAGCCTGACTCTAACCAATGCACAAAGGACCTCAATCCTATCACATGGAAAACCAAAGACAGTACAACACATGTTGGCATTTCTTGGATTGACGGGTTACAGTAGGACTCATGTACCAGATTATGGAAATCTGACTCAACCACTCAGAGACATGATCTCAGAAGCAGGAAACAGAAACCTCACTGCTGAGCTCATCTGGACTACAGAAGGCGAAGAAGCTTTCACTAAGACTAAACAAGCCTTGGGACAAGCTGCACATCTATGCTCCCCAGACTACAATGATGATTTTCATTTGGATGTTTCTGAAACAGGAGGGATGGTAAATGGAGTCCTGTTTCAGAAAAAAGGGGGAGAAAGACATGTACTGATGTACCACAGCTCAAAATTGGACAATGTTGAACAAGGACAAACAGGTTGTGCAAGACACCTGGCTGCTCTAGCAAAGACAATTCAAAAGACTGCACACATTGTGATGTGCCACCCTCTCAATGTAAACACTACACATGGTGTAGTGGCGTTTCTAAACTCACAAGCGTTCACTTTTTCTCCAGTTAGAAAAGTAAAGATAGAAGAAACACTAACTAAGCCCCACATCACATATGTGGCAGGGACAATCAACATGGCAACAGGACTGAATTCAGAAAACCATGACCCACATGACTGTGCATTTGTCTCACAACAAGATCTTAAAATTAGATCAGATTTGGAAACCGAACCATTGAATAATCCAGATAAAATTCTATACAGTGATGGCTGCTGCTACAAAGGAGATGAAGGAAATGTAGCTTCCTATGCTGTAGTGCAACAAAGTGGAGAAAACACACAAACTTTGGAAGCACACATCATTCCACAGCCAGCCTCTGCACAACTTGCAGAAATAGTCGCGTTAACACAAGCATTGAAACACGGAGAAGGCCAGAGAATAAATGTATACACAGACTCTGCTTATGCATATGGCGCTGTCCATATTGACGGCCCCCAGTGGATGAGAAGAGGTTTCCTGACTTCATCCAAAAATCCTGTCAAACATGCTGAAGCATTAAGAGCCCTTCTGAAAGCGGCACTGCTGCCATCACATGTTGCTATAATGAAATGCAAAGGTCATCAGAAAACTGATACAGCAGTGGCAAAAGGAAATGATGCAGCAGACAAGGCAGCTAAAGTAGCAGGCGGCTACACTCAGCAAATGATTTGTTTGAACAGTGAAAATCAAGAGCAACTCACTTTGGAGAGCATCAAAGAAATGCAAGCACAAGCAGGAGTCTATGAGCATAATCAATGGGCTCATAAGGGAGCCACCAAGACTGAAGGAATCTGGAGAGCTCATGGCGGCAGACTCGTGGCACCAGCTAAACTATGTCACCTGTTGATCAAACAAGCCCATGGCCCCACGCATGTTGGAAAACTAAGAACAACAAGGGACATAGAGGTAGAATAACAATAAAAGAACATACAAGTGTCCTATGGGTCGTTTTCCAGTGCCAGATGCACCATTCAAAGAGATATGTATTGACTATACCAGGGGTCGGGAACCTTTCTGGCTGGGAGAGCCATAAAAGCCAAATATTTTTTGTATGTATTTCCTTGAGAGCCATATAAATTTGAATGTAACTTTATGCGTGCATTTTTTAAGAATAACACGTCTCTGAGTACTAATAGCGGTATCAGTGTTTCATTGAACAGGTGCTCTTTTATTAAATAAACTAAACTCTTACGTTATTTATCTCATTTATGTGCACATGTCAGTGTGTACTGCACGGGTGTCAAACTCAAGGCAATTATATCCGACCAGCGAGAAAATATCATATG
This sequence comes from Cottoperca gobio, assembly GCF_900634415.1. Classification (NCBI taxonomy): domain Eukaryota; kingdom Metazoa; phylum Chordata; class Actinopteri; order Perciformes; family Bovichtidae; genus Cottoperca; species Cottoperca gobio. The sequence continues at coordinate 27,479,770 of NC_041359.1, forward strand.
TCTGTCATAACTGGCCCGCCGGTTTTGGTAATTAAATCAATGAATGGCACAACCACGGGGAAAGACATTTGAGGAAGAATCTAAATGTGTGAATGAAATGAAAGTTTTTGGAAAGCAAAGGGAAAGACACCACAGATCTCTGGGACGATGTGAGCTGGACTGTTTGTGCGAAGCATCTCACTGTTAAACCTGCAGCTTCAGGGCCGTGTGATCACGGACATGTATGATGCCAAGCTGCGCCTGTGGGAGACTCTGATGCAGAAGGAAACTTTGGTCACTACGTGTTTCCAAACACTGACAAACATCTCCACCGCTGTGTTCCTGACAGCATTCTGCTCATAAACTGAGAGCATTTGCCGACTTTGCAGCATATTAAAATTGAACTGCTCAGCAACCCATCTGCAGTTGACTTAAATATGTTCCATATCTTTTTGCACTTTATGTGTATCCTGTTCAATAAATGTGGACCATGTTTGGCCCTCGACGTAGTCCCAGTTTTTAATGTTGGCCCTCTGTGAATGAGTTTGACCCCCCGGTCTACTGCTTGCTTTAAGCAGTTTCTCCTCTGCTCGGTTTCGCAACGGCGGGGCTCCGCCCCCTACACCCCTACACCCACACCTACACACACACACCTATACACATACACACACACACACACACACACACACACACACACACACCTATACACACACACACCTATACATACACACACACACACACACACACACACACGTGTGTAAGTGTGTGCGCTGTGCAGTCAGAGACAGAGCGGAGGAAAGGAGAGGGGAGAACTAAAATGACAATGATAAATGTTTTACTTTAAAATGACACAATATAATTATTTATTACTTGTTAATCATGTTAAAAAATGTCAGCTCAAAATTGTCTGCGAGCCATATCGCGTCATCAAAAGAGCCATATATGGCTCGCGAGCCATATGTTCCCGACCCCTGGACTATACAGACATGGGAGCAGAAAATGTGGTAAGAGGGTACAGATATGTTTTGGTAATGGTCGATCGTTTCACTAAGTGGATTGAAGCAATTCCCTGCAAAAAAGAAGATGCCAATTCTGTAATCAAATGGTTAAAAAATGAACTCAACCAAGGTATGGAGTTCCACGTTTCATACGATCAGATAATGGGACACACTTCACGAGCCATAAGCTTGAAGAAGTAGAAAAGTATTTTGGCATAACACACAAATTTGGGTCAGTATATCATCCGGCATCACAGGGTTTGGTAGAACGAGCTAATCAAACGCTCAAAGAAAACTTGCTAAAGCATGTTATGGTAACAAGTTAAAGTGGGTAGATGCCCTACCTTTGGCACTCATGTCAATGAGATCCTCACAAAGCAGTCAAACACATTTGTCTCCACATGAACTGTTAACCGGTAGACCAATGCCTGGCCCTCCACGTGAAGGAGGGCACGGTCCTGTATTAGATCTATGGCAGATTGAGGCAGATGAATATGTCAAGGCTTTGGCTAAAATCATCGAAGTTTTGTCTACACAGGTGGAAGCAGCAGCAGAAAAACCTGACAAACCACCAGAGACTCCTGTTGGACCAGGTGATTGGGTAAGGGTCAAGGTCCACAAAAGAAAGTGATCTGAACCTAGGTGGACTGGACCATGGGAGGTGACAGAACGTACTTCACACGCGCTCCGGGTAAAAGGTAAAACAGGAGCTAATTGGCACCACCTCACACATTGTGTACCTGCACTGGCGCCTTCTCGCTGTTTAGCAGAAGTTAGTCAAGATTTGAACCTGCTGGAACAAAACAGTACTGACTAATTGATTTGTGAATCTAGAATCAGCACCAGAGGATAAATTGTCCTTAGATTAATCTAAGTTTCACTTGTCACAATTATTTGTTTGTCCGTCTAAGTGAGCAGATAGCAGATAAAACCAGTTAAAAATGCCACCAATAAAAGACAAAAAAGCGGAGGTAATAGTGTACCAGAAAATCTCTCCATGGGGAGACCCTCGGATGATAGCTGGGTTAGCACTGCTCAGAATTGTTATAATGCTCCCCTTGACACTGAGCGTAGGAAGTAAGGAACCAAACTAAACAAATCCAAGATGTGACTGAACGATTCCCTAATGAGATTGCACCCCCTAACACCATACTAACGTGACGAGTGAGACGCATGAGACGCATGAAAAACAACGAAGCCGTAGATATTAAGGACGGTGGGATTACCGTTACAGTAGAGAGAGACAAGATCACCTCGTTTGAATTTGATGTAAACTCCATGATGTCTGCTGACGGTAGAGAATGGAACACACAATGCGATTCCAACAAAGCCAAGTATCTGTGTAGGCGTCCCTGTCATTATCCCGATGTGTTTGCACACTCAAACGGGGGATGGATTAATCTAGACCACCCCTTGGTTGAAAAATGGAGAATCATTAAACGAAGCCCATGTGAATGTGGTGAAAGTGAACCACCTAATCCTAATCCTGATCCAAGAACTCTGCCCGGTAATGGGCATCCGACAAATTGTAACCCTGTGGTCATCACAGTTTTCCACCCTGAACTCTCTGATTCTGGCCTGTACTATTTAGGGATATCAAAGAATCCCAAAGACCCACTGTTCATGTTTTGGTTGAAGGTAATAGAGCCAAACTTAATCCCTCTTGAGAAAAAGACCCAGAAAACGTACACCGGACTAGCAAAGAAGAAAATGAGTGTGACTTATCTGAACATCACTAATCTTAAAGAAACAATGGCAGTGGAGACAGGATATCAGGACAGTAATGCATGGCTGGATTGGGTGAGATACTCCGTTGAACAGAGTAGTCAAGCAAACTGTGTTGCATGCGCCGCTGCTAGACCTAGTTTAGCTACTATTCCATTTCCATTGAATCTGAGTAATGACCCAGCAGGTCTCCAGTGTATGTATGCTTTGTACACTCTTGTCAGTCCCGCAGGATGCACCTCTCTGGCCCTGTTGTATCCAGTGACCAGAATTGACTTCATTCCACCTCATTTTTTGGCCTATGACGGCGATTATGAGTGTATCACCAAGACCAGTGGCGCAGGCACTCAGGTAGGACATTTGAAATGGTGTAATTCCACTCTAAGGGTTTCCCACGGAGGGATGTTGTTTGGAGCAAAGATGTCTGTCATGGAATTTGCCAGAGCTGACGTATGGTGGTACTGTGGTACGAACACTTTGTATCCAGCCCTACCGCCAGATTGGGTAGGTACCTGTGCATTGATACAGTTGGTAATGCCTTTCTACATCCTGCCAATCTCTGCTGAAGAACTCTCCGGTCGGTCTAGTGGGAATGAGCTCCTGAGTCGAGGTAAACGTACTATTCCCAGAGGAAGTTTCAGCTCCACAATTTACATGGACTCCATGGGAGTACCACGTGGTGTCCCTGACGAATTCAAAGCTAGAAATGAAATTGCAGCGGGTTTTGAGTCCATTTTCGTTCGAGTGACTGCCAACAAAAATGTAGCTTGGATTAATTACCTTTATTACAACCAGCAGAGATACGCAACAACACCGTAGATTGCTTTCACTGGAGTGCATGAGCAATTAGGGCAGACTGATGTCATATCAGAACAGAAATTGCATTAGACATGTTGTTGGCTGAAAAAGGGGGTGTCTGCAAATTGTTTGGATCTATGTGTTGTACTTTCATCCCAAATAACACAACCCCTGATGGATCCATTACCAGAGCCTTGGAAGGACTCAGCGCACTCAGCGCACTCAGCAAAGAGCTAGCCTCAAACAGTGGGGTAGAGAATTACTTCACAAGCTCCATGGAGCGTTGGTTTGGTCAGTATAAGATGATGGTGTTGAGCATTCTGTTGATCGTACCGATAATGATAGGTATACTAATCCTGTGTGGATGTTGCTGCATCCCATGCATCTGCACCCTAACCACTAAGCTGATCACTACCGCCCTGACCAAAGAGAGAGCTGAAGCAGGTCAGTTTTTGATGCACGGAGAAGACGAGTTCCTCTTAGAGGAGGAAAGACAAAGCCTGCAGGTAGAA
>NC_041359.1:27483806-27548806 GCF_900634415.1 Cottoperca gobio
GCTTTTCGTGGTGAATAAAACTTCCACTAAATGATCATCCTGCCATGCTCAGCTACTGATGTTACTGTATTAGTCCTCCACTGTAGGTACAGTCTAATACAGCTACCTCAGTCTTACATAGACATTGCAAGTTACCTATATTTACAGTCTTTTACTGATGTTCCAGGTATAACTGAGATTTACTGTTTTTTCTAACTGTTTTTTTATTGATGTTTCTGTGTGCTGAATTTACAGTCTTATACCAAAAGTGTTTTTTAATAAAAATGAAGCTAAAAGAGTATTTTTAACTATAGAATACAAGCTGTTTACTAAAGGTATTCTTTATTAAAGACAAGGCTGCTACTAAAGGTATTTTTTATCAAAGACAAAGTCCACATTACCGAAGGTATTTTTTATACTTATTTTTATAAGTCATTGTTCTCTAAATTCAGATATGTTATTGATTGAGGTATTCTCTATTTTATAGTCATTGTTCTCTAATTCTGGTTACGTTTTTGATTGAAATAAAAACCAAACAAACTAAGAATGTATTATTTCATACCATATGCGTGTAATTCTCTTGCACCAATTGGTGTTTTAATATTTTTGAATGATATACACAACATAATGGTGTGTACGGAGGGAATTTGTGAAGTAAATAAACTCCTGATTGTATTGTGTCACATTAATGATTATCACATGCACTCCGTACACCTCAAATCAAAATGTATTATGTATGTGTCACATTTACATGATTATCACATGTACTCGTCCACCTCAATCTAAATGTTATTGCACAACATGTGTTTCTTCTTCTTTCGCACAAATGTAAATGGACTGACCTATATTAGTTATGAATGTGAAGCACTGTAGGTTCTCTTCAAAAGTTCATCAGGTCTACCTCCATCTCGCCACAACAAGACGGCCCACCAAGGGGCATAACCACACGCCACCAACATGGACCAATGAGGGACGACGACACACCCTTCTTAGAGAATATAGCAAATGTTTGATGTTTTTGTACCACTTTCATCATTTTCCATTCATCATTCATTCACACCAACAGAAAACTGGCTCGTTACATATTGTGTGTAAATATACAACATGTGTAAATATACAACATGTGTAAATATGCAACATGTGTAAATATACAACATGTGTAAATATGCAACATGTGTAAATATGCAACATGTGTATATACAACATGTGTAAATATACAACATGTGCAAATATGCAACATGTGTAAATATACAACATGTGCAAATATGAGACTTGTGTAAATATGCAACATGTGTAAATATACAACATGGTTAAATATGCAACATGTGTAAATATTCAACATGTGTAAATATAGAACATTTGTAAATATGCAACATGTGTAAATATGCAACATGTGTATATTTAACATGTGTAAATATACAACATGTGCAAATATGCAACATGTGTATATGCAACATGTGTAAATAAGCAACATGTGTAAATATGCAACATGTGTAAATACGCAACATGTGTAAATATACAACATGTGTAAATACGCAACATGTGTAAATACGCAACATGTGTAAATAAGCAACATGTGTAAATATACAACATGTGTAAATACGCAACATGTGTAAATACGCAACATGTGTAAATATGCAACATTTGCAAATATGCAGCATGTGTAAATATACAACATGTGTAAATATACAACATTTGTAAATATGCAACATGTGTACATATGCAACATGTGTAAATATATAACATTTGTAAATATGCAACCTGTGTAAATATGCTACATGTGTATATGCAACATGTGTAAATATACAACATGTGTAAATATACAACATTGTTGTAAATATACAACATGTGTAAATATGCAACATGTGTAAATATGCAACATGTGTATATGCAACATGAAATATACAACATGTGTAAATATACAACATTGTGTAAATATACAACATGTGTAAATATGCAACATGTGTAAATATGCAACATGTGTAAATATGCAACATGTGTATATGCAACATGTGTAAATATGCAACATGTGTAACTATGCTACATGTGTATATGCAACATGTGTAAATATACAACATGTGTAAATATACAACATTGTGTAAATATACAACATGTGTAAATATACAACATGTGCAAATATACAACATGTGTAAATATGCAACATGTGTAAATATGCAACATGTGTAAATATGCAACATGTGTATATGCAACATGTGTAAATATACAACATGTGTAAATATGCAACATGTGTAAATATGCAACATGTGTAAATATGCAACATGTGTATATGCAACATGTGTAAATATACAACATGTGTAAATACGCAACATGTGTAAATACGCAACATGTGTAAATATGCAACATGTGCAAATATACAACATGTGTAAATATGCAACATGTGTACATTTGCAACATATGTAAATATATAACATGTGTAAATATATAACTTGTAAATATAGAACATGTGTAAAAAAGCAACATGTGTAAATATGCATTATGAGTAAATATGTAACATGTGTAAATAAGCAACATGTGTATAAGCAACATGTGTAAATGTGCAACATTTGTATATGCAACATGTGTAAATAAGCAACATGTGTAAATATACAACATGTGTAAATATGCAACATATGCAACATGTGTAAATATATAACATTTGTAAATATGCAACCTGTGTAAATATGCAACCTGTGTACATATGCAACATGTGTAAATATACAACATGCGTAAATATGCAAAATGCATAAATATGCAACATATATAAATATACAACATGTGTAAATATGCATCATGTGTAAATATGCAACATGCGTAAATATGCAAAATGCATAAATATGCAACATGTGTAAATATGCAACATGCACTTTCTCCCACAAATGCCATTGAGCCGAGCAGCACTTTGTGTTTTGTGTGATTTTGTAAGCTGATCCTGTAGGTTTCTCTGCAAAATCACTTCACATTATCATCATGCATCATTTCCCAAAAAAAATTAATGTGGGACACATTTACAAGTAAGTATTTGCATGTCTTCAACTATAGGCCTCCTCAGAAGAACTTTGGGGTGAGACCAAGATGTCTGGACTGTCCAAAGTATCCTCTACTATCCCTCCGCACTCCTCTAGTGCACAAGTTTTCTTCCATTGCCTCATCCAAGGCTAACCCCAACGGTAGCAGAGGTTGTAGTGATGGTGGAAGGTGAGGAGAAAAAATAAGAAAAAGCCCTGCGATTTGCTAACAGGGTCTAGACTGACAGCAACTGAGTCCACTGGGTCTTAAGAGTGTCTCACTGCAGTATCAGCAAGTGCTTAAGGGCTCTGGCATGAACTTCTGGATACTTATCCAAGGATTTTTAGCAAGTTTGCAACCCTGTAGACTATCCAGAGTGAATCGCCCGTAATTCATCGTAACAGTGTCATCTGTAAACGAGGACACTCGGGAAGCATCCAAGAAATGTGAGCAAACCAAGTCCACCAGGTAGAAATATAAAGTTCAAACCACAGTTATAAATATCCCTTCCTATGTTTTGTTGGATTCTTTGTGAGGAGGGGATATGTAGATTGTGTCTGCGTTATAATTCTAATTAAAGGTGCTTTCACGAACTGGGTCTAAACCAGTTCTGGTGCATCTGCCTCTCTGGTTGTGATTTGTTTGGGCTGATGTGAAAGCTGTAAGTTTAACTCTCGTGCAGACCAAACATCTGCATCGAGGCTGGTTTAAAATGTCTCGTGTTTCCAAACAAACTCTGGTGTAGTTTGTTTATGGTGCAAAAGTAAAGCAGAATAACTACTGGCTTTTTTTTAGTAGTTAATATGTGATTTGCAGCAAATTCAAAGACTAAACTTATATGAAATCTAGACAGCAATATAAGCAATCTCTATAATTAAACAAGATCATGTGGTGACCTTCGTTATGATGCATGACAGTCCCCAAAACTGCCCAATTGGTCAATTATATGTCAGTCAATATGCAAGTATGAAAATCGCTCCAATTCGATTCAAGACGCTGGTACTCGCCCTCTCTTCTCCGTCTCTTATTGTTTCTAAATGAAGAACTTCATCATATTTGATGAAATGGAAGTTCTTGCATAATTCTTGCGATTCTTGCGAATGTATCCAGATGGTTTAATGCACTTATTGTACGTTTTCTTTGGATAAAAACGTCCGCTAAATACAATGCAATGTCATGCATTTTGAGCCAAAGCTTAAACCCCCAGTGATGCAGGAAATGACCGAACAGCTTCTACTGATTTCTATTAGTAGGAAGGAGCAGGTGTCCTAAAACTAAAGAGGTGGTGTGTTGTTGTACAGTATTCATGTAATTGATTAAATAACATGCGCTGAAGTGGAAGATGAATTATGTTATTTGCTGTGTTGCTCAGTATTCAACACTACCTTGTTTTAAGTTTCAGTCTTTATTGACTCCCATGTAGTGTAACACTGTGACCGCAGCAAAAATGACAAATTTCACAGTCTCAATACTAATTTGGTGTTCCAATGACACGTATATATGTATATTTACAAGAAACTCTTTGTAAAAAAATGGTCCTTCTGTAAGAAGGCTCTCAGACTTTCACTTGGTAAAGAAGAAAATGTGCAAACAAAATTGAAAACACATCATTTATCACAATTCCAACAGTAATGTCCTAAATGTTAAAATGAGGTTCAACACATTTCACTATTTCACGTCAAAACTAAAACACGTTAAACTTACACTCAAGAGACACGACTTTTTCAAACATAAAATAACAGTTAAGATTTCCATTACTGAGCTCAAGCCGACCGTGTTCACACAAATCTAGCAAAACTTTGGCTAGAGAACAGTTCACAGATGATTATTGTGCTCCAGAAAAAGGGTGGTTTTCTCCACATACATCCACATGTCTCTGTATTAAAAAGATATTCCAACAAAAAAAAGGTGACATTTTTCAAATTTGGTAAATGTTTTACATTTATAATATCATATAAAATACACAGTAATAATAATTAAAACGTTAAATGGTAACTGAACATTTATTTATAATACTACTTCATTGTTTTTTTAGTGTAGATTTTAGCAAAATTTTGCTCATTCATTTTAAATTCTGCCAGCAATATTAATCAAAATTGGACAAAAAATGATCAAATTGCTCTGCAATTCTTGTCCTGTTAGCATTAAGTCTATCTGAAACACCAACAAGTTCCAAATATTCCGTGACGAGACTAACTTCATGCTACCATTGTTCAATTGTATACAACACAATTAGCTTTAGAGGACAAAACAAAGACTTTTCTGTGAATAAATAGATGAAATCAAAGTTTCTTCAGCCCCAGTGTGAGTGAAGCTTTCCTGGCATGACGTGCTGGATGCTTGAGGCTCCCAGGATATTGTAGCAGCATAGCTAGCATGGTTAGCATGGTTACTAGCTAGAGATAGCTTCCCTTCACCGGATGGCTTGTCAGGTATATGAGAAGAACTAATGAGTCTGGTTTGAGAGTGTGTTTTGTGTGTGTGTAGCCTCCATGTTTACACTCATATGCCTTTTAATACTTATGTAGGCCTATATTATTTCTATTTGTCTTTACTGATGCTTCTTTATGTAGCCTATGTGTGTATTATCTTTCACATTGAATCATTAGGCGACAATAACCTTTCACTGCAAGTCAAAGTTATGTCAAGCATTAATAAAATGCAAAATACCAGTTTTACAGCGTTATTTTGTTTCATTTTGGCAAATTTCTGAGAGATAAAAAGACAGCTAGCCTACGTCTACCAATTTACTTTATGTGACAGGCATTTTTTTGTACTCTTGAAGTCACTGAGAATTTTCGCAAAACATGGCGTCCGTCCTCAGTCCCTCAGTGTAATGATGACACATCGTCCTGTCCTTTCCACAGCATCTCCCCTTCAAAGTCCAGCATCTTGTGTTTGCGGCAGCGCAGAACGATGCCCACCACTTTATCTGAGATCTTCACGTAGCGGTCAAAGAGCCGGCCGAAGGTAATGATGGTCCTCCCCTCCTTGTCCTTGAAGCCCATGTCTCTGATAAGCCACACCATCTCCTCCATCTCCCTGTGGATTGTGTTTCTGGGCCCTGCGCCTCTCTCGGCCGTCTTGGAACCGTCTTTGGGTCGACCGTAGCCGGACTCGCCCTTGCGGACGCGCTGGGCCATGGCATACTCGTGGTCAAAATCCTCGCTGAAGGGGTTGAGCTTCTGGCCCTCCATGTGCTGCACAGACCACTGCTGCCAGCGGCTTTTGATGTCATTCGTAGTGGTAATCTTGATCTGGAGGTAAATATGGTGGTTAACATCAGACCTTTAAAAAAGTGAAGCGTCTTACAGAATATAACTTAGGTCTTCGTTAAACGGGCACCTCAATGATTTTAGGCACAGTGGGTGTTACTTAACAATTAAAACACCTTTATGACAGCTGACGTACAACAAAGGAACAAAATAAGAGTTTTCTGTTGAATATGGTGCATGCATTCACAATTTAGCAACTTTCAGGAATGTATTGGGACGTTTTATAACCTTTTTTGCTTTTCTATTGTTCAGCCCCCCGTCAAAGTCTGTTTGCACTGACATGATTTTATTCTTTAAGTCCTTAATGCCATTCTACTCTGTCTTTCAAACATATGTCTATATGTTAACGGCTGATTAATGACCCTCAGTCCTTTAAATAAACTCCCCTCTAGTTGGTGTAATTGATCCACATCTTGGCCTTTGCTATGCACCCACACATATACACTAACGGTAATACTGTATGTATGCTTTTACAAACCAGCATACACAAACTTTACGACCTTGAGGATCCATTAAAACGTTTTAAAAACATTCTTCTCTAGTAAATTTAAAGGCTCGTAAGCCCTTTTGTGCATTTCAATGACAAAAGTTTTTACATCTTCTTTTGTGAAAAAGCATTACTTTTAGTCAAACATTTTAAATGTTAACCCTTGTTAACCCCATTCCTCCCTCTCCCTCCTTCCTCCTCCTCCTCCCTCTGTGTTTTTCCTGTGCCAGGCCCTTCAGATCAGTGTCACCATATCTCTTTGGTATTTGCGCTATGAAAAGTGAAGACGTGTCACGGAGGAACCTTTAAAAAACTCTGTGAACCCTTAAAGCGATAATGTTCCCCATCAAATGTTTTATTTTCTCTATTTTGCCGCCATCTTTGTTTTGTTGTGGTGTTTCCAGAGATCAGCTGTCAATCAAACAGTGATGGAGATATATACTGTACTCTACGGAAGCCCTAAATGACCATGTGACAAACTTTATACTACCGTCGTGTTGCCATGATAACAAGTTTTATTTGTTTTGAGATCACAAATTATTTATGTCATTATCTCGAAATAACAAACATAGTTTTATCTAGATAATAAGACATCAGTATCTCCAGAAGTTATCTTATAACTATCTTATCTTTTCTTCTTGTAGAACATTTGTTGTTTTCAAATAATGACAAATAAGTTGTGATCTCGAGATATGTCGGAAAGTATGAGGAAATAAAATGACGTCACATACCGAAAATAGGAAAATATTTTACTTTATATTCAACTACATGTATCAGGCAATGATAACAAATGACCTTTCAGATTAAAATGTCCATTCAATAACAATACCATAATAATACAACCCAGTAAAAGAAGCCATAGTGATGATTGATGTTAAAGCGACTCATCTCATTCATTCGGTTAAGCCTCAGATGTTTTTGTAATGTGTAAGTGAGGAAACTAGATCTGTTTGTTTTCTTGTGACCCTCAATCTGCTCCAACACTAACCCAACCTTTCAGTTTTCACTATCTCATTTAAATGGTATTGAAATCAAAAGTCTTTCCACGCTCAGATCTTTTGAAGGTTTTCTTATTCTTGTCTCCGTGTCTGCCTCACATCTCTCTCTTCACCTCATGTTCCCCTCCCTGGCTGTTCCACCTGAAGGTCAGGTCGGGAAACACGTTGCAGAGCAGGACTATATTTATTTACATATATTCCACTGCGCCGCGGTACAGCTTGTGTTTTTATGAGTTGGCCTTGCTCTCTGGCGACCTCCTGGATAAATGGAGGGGGCCTCCCGGTCGGCTCCTTTGCCCTTTATAGGAGAGATTTTTGCATCAGAGTTATGCAACTGTTTTTCTGTTTGGTGTCCATGAGGGAGTTAGATTTCTTCAGGTGACATCAAAGGGACCTTTGCTTAAACTTGTTTATTCACGCTGTGGGACTCATGTGGGAACATTCACGCTCTAATTTAGGTTATTTGTCCTCCACTGTGTATTTTATTCGGGGACAGGAGCAACATTTATTGTAGTTGCAGAGAAAGCCGGAGAAACTCATACGTGTCAGGTCAAAGCTAAAGTATTTAAAGGGCAAAACAACTCTAATCTGCACATATTAGGTTTTATATAAACCAACAACACTAAAGTGTGTGAAGGACCAACTCTCACCTCTGGCACAAAATAATAGGTTTGGGTGTGAGCCAGAGACTTTTAAGTGTTTGGTCTTTTCTGTGTTCTCGACTTTCTGGACTTTGTGAGGACAAATAACAGACCCCTAGCAGCTCCCTCTGTATTGTTTCAGTTATTTGAATATGTGGACGTTCCCTACTGAGCTTCAGGTAAATGTACAATATGAGCTGCATGCAGAGAACCGTGTTTCATACCACAGAGGCAGACAGGAAGTATTTTAATTCCCCTTCCTTCAGGACAATTTAGATTCTTTTTAAATCCTAATAACCGGAACTTGCTGATGAATCTAAAAAAAGTAGAAATTTAAAGAATGATAATTCTCATGAATATTATTTGACGTTACTATATTCTCGATAACATCCGTCTTTTTCAGCGTGTTTCATTTTCAGTTCATTTAAAGCTGCAGCAGAACGTTGACATATCATCACTTTATAAAGATGTTTGCCAACACGCCTGTTTTGAGACTCTAGCCGCCATGGAAACACTTTTCTATCATCATTCATTGATCTAGTTTGGAGCTGGGCAGGTACATTTGGTTTGCTGAAAACGGCAGAGACTGTAAAACCAAAACACTAAGATAAAAGAGGCTAAAAGGTTCGTAAAGCTGAGAAGTTCGTCAAGACACACCTTCCACATTAGAAACAGTTATTTGATCTAAAGTTGATATAGAAACAATTATTGATGTCGCTTTAAATTTGAATGTTGAATTATTTTTTTATTATTTTGGTAACTTTATATCTCCACGTTCAAACTTTTCCCCACCCTTTGTGATTAACCACTCTACCTTGGGCCTGTTGGTCTGTTTCTTGGTCTGGATGACGCCCAGCTCAGTTTTTGATTCGCTGTTGTCGCTGAGCGCGGCCTCCTCTCCCAGCCCGCTGTCCTCAGTGTCAACGCTACTGCTCCTTGACCCCAGCTTCTTCTCTTGGAGCAAAAGCTTCCTGTCTTGGATCGCTCCCCCCTCCGCCGTTCTGCAGAGCCCTCATCTGGCGCCGCCGTGTCGGCGACTCATTGCCCAGGAACGGCTTGCTCTCATCGGGACCCGCCTCCATCTTGCCTCGGATGGCGTTGACCACAACGCTGCTGCTGCACTCGCTGCGTTTGGCTGCACAGTCTTGGTTACAGAACCGGTCCGGATCTTACTCCCACTTGTGTCACCGGTGTCACTGATGTCAGCTGCGATTACACGCGGGGTTAGAGTAAGTTTGACCTCATGGTTGTGCTCTTTTATATCCACCGCTTCAACAGATGCTGGCATCCAGCCGCTCGGGATGGCGTCCTGCGCACCGGAGTGCTCAGTGGCCCAGCCCTGCCAGCTCTTGGCCAAGTTGGCCACCATTGCGGCACATTTAATCTTCCGTACCGCCCGCTTGAAAGCCTGAGGCTCCTTTGGGGAAATAGTGGTAGTCCCACCGGTACTCATGGTGACAGAACAGAAGGGTCTCCAGAAATTGGTGTTTTTTCTTGTCTTGTGTTTTTCCTAATGCTGTAGAAATCTACTCTGCTGTTGGAAGATTCTAACAAGACCTTGCAAGACGTGTTGTGGCAATTCCTAGAGTTGGGTTGGACTGTTTACAGTCTTAGAAACTCTTTAAATCTCTCGAAAACGCTCTGTAAAAAGTGTAGTTGAGTTAAGACAAAACAAAGCTGATGTAAATCTAAAAAGCTTTTCTCAGAGCAAATATTCAGCTTCTGTTGGTTCCAATTACCAACTCCAACTCTTTACTCGCAAATACACATTTTCCAGATGATCACGGCGGAAATATCAGTTCGCCTCAGCCTTTAAAGCCTCGGTTGGATCGTCACAAAAGCATCCAGAGCCTTCCGGATCGTGAGTCGGTCAGTGGGTGAGCTGCTGGTGTGAAGAGTGCGAGGACTTTGACTGTAATCCCCTGCAGAAGCACCAGACCGGCCTTTAAATAGGGAAGGGTCGTGAAGGAAGTGATGTCGCACGGAGGCCACGTGAGACAGGAAAGTCCAGTGTCAACATTCTTGTTACTGACACAGGTTCACACACACACACACACACACACACACACACACACACACACACACACACACACACACACACACACACGCACGCACGCACGCACGCACACACACACACACAGTGGAATTTCTCCCGGTGGGATCCGGGGAACAGGTGCCCAGTGTTTTTAGCGACTCTGAGGTTTCTGTCTTCACACACAAATACACTGAAACACAAACAGGCCTTCGCTCTGAGTCAGCCTGCTATACTCGGGGGATCAGTGTGTGTGTGTGTGTGTGTGTGTGTGTGTGTGTGTGTGTGTGTGAGAGTGTGTGTGTGTGAGTGTGTTCATTGTCTATATATAGCAATGTTTTCATTCAAATACACAACTTTCCTTTATGGCTCGGCGTGTTATGCTTTGATTACTTCGATGGCTGTGTGAGTGTGAATTCCTAAATTGTGGGTCACTTAAAAAGTATCCGCAGTTCGAGTTTGTCTGCATGTGAAGCTGGAACCATTTCAGTCTCTGTGTGTATTTGTGAATATGTGATTGTGAAATGCTTGACTCATATGCTGTCTGTGTGTTGGATGTAATTGAAGTGACTCCATATTGTGACTCAATCATCTGATATTTCTTTATGACGTTGTAATGATTTTAAATTAAGTATTTATGATGGCTGGTTTGACTGTTTGTTGTTTGACTGTTTGTTGTTTGACTGTTTGTTGTTTGACTGTATGTTGTTTGACTGTATGTTGTTTGACTGTTTGTTGTTTGACTGTATGTTGTTTGACTGTTTGTTGTTTGACTGTATGTTGTTTGACTGTTTGTTGTTTGACTGTTTGTTGTTTGACTGTTTGTTGTTTGACTGTTTGTTGTTTGACTGTATGTTGTTTGACTGTATGTTGTTTGACTGTTTGTTGTTTGACTGTATGTTGTTTGACTGTTTGTTGTTTGACTGTTTGTTGTTTGACTGTTTGTTGTTTGACTGTATGTTGTTTGACTGTATGTTGTTTGACTGTTTGTTGTTTGACTGTTTGTTGTTTGACTGTTTGTTGTTTGACTGTATGTTGTTGACTGTATGTTGTTTGACTGTTTGTTGTTTGACTGTATGTTGTTTGACTGTTTGTTGTTTGACTGTATGTTGTTTGACTGTTTGTTGTTTGACTGTTTGTTGTTTGACTGTTTGTTGTTTGACTGTATGTTGTTTGACTGTTTGTTGTTTGACTGTATGTTGTTTGACTGTTTGTTGTTTGACTGTATGTTGTTTGACTGTTTGTTGTTTGACTGTTTGTTGTTTGACTGTATGTTGTTTGACTGTTTGTTGTTTGACTGTTTGTTGTTGACTGTATGTTGTTTGACTGTTTGTTGTTTGACTGTTTGTTGTTTGACTGTATGTTGTTTAACTGCGGTCTTGGTATCTCGTATTGTCAGTTAATACATTTTTTTACTTCTGTGTCATGCTAAGCTTTTGGCCCAAACCTGGGATTACATGTAATGCTTATCATCATTCAGCATCGAATTTTTAAATGTATTAATCATCGTAAACATCCTTTTACATGCATCTTCCGGTAACATCGAAAAAACTCTAATTTTAGGGGTTTCTCAAAATAACTGGCCAACTTAGTCTTCCATACTTGCAAAATATGTTTCTGTTAATATTACTAAAGAAAAGTAGTATTTCTCCGTGAAAATAAAGTGCAATAGAAATGAAACTCATTCTATTCTTCATGAACTTTGCAAATTGAAGAAATCCGCTTTTCTTCTTCTAGACTGACGCAGAATCTCAGCTGGACACATAAAGATCTGAGGTCTTATTCTTTAATCCGTCAGTCTCACGGAGATCAAGACTTGTTCTGAGGAAAAAAGTCAAGGAAAATCATTTTTAAAGTTACATATAATAAGTCAAATTAATATATATCTGTTCAAATGAAGCGACATTAGGTGGGATTTTAGTGACGTAAAATGAAATAAATAATTTTTACTCTTAAATTTGGAACAATCTGTTATTATTTTTATCTCAAATTGATGCCAAACTCTATACAGTAAATATTCAGTATCACATGTGTCTTATAAACTGACTTCTTATGTATGTGTATCTGAAATGAGTCTGTTTAATGAACAAAGAAGCTATACTTTGCCACAGACTAATGAACTAAAGGTACATATTCCCCAGAGATGAACTCTCATGCGACCTGTTACGTAATATGTAAATTGTGATGTAAATTCTCATTAGTGACAGTCATTATAATGAACACAGGGGGGAGTGTGTCAGAACCACCATAATGTAGACGGAGTGACAGAATATGACAGAGAGATTTATTATGTGATTAAATTATTAATTAGCAGCATCCAGTTATCAGTGTTCATTACACAGACTTAACTGAGACATCACAACAAACACATCTAAGATAACTTTGAACTGTGGTTCTAATTCTCTTCTGTTCACGCCTCCATGTTGATATCCATGAAAAGCCAACAATCATGACATTTAGCAGGACCTTGTTGCATCACTGTCAAGCTGTTTTTGATTTATCTGATCAACCAAAGCATAATTATTAAAATGTCGAGTATGATGATGTTCGTGAGGATGATTAATCAGTCCTGCTAAAACGTTTGTATCTGTGTCGCAGCCAGACAAAGCCCAACGAGTCTTCTGAGTGTCTGCGGACTAAAATAACCAACTGGGGGCCGAGTCGTCACCAGTTCAGGTTTCTGACTTATGTGTGTGTGTGTGTGTGTGTGTGTGCTTCAAGTTTCCCTTGCCTCATGCCAGCAGCTGCCTCACATGCACGCTCCCACCGCTCGCTGTGCACGGCTGGCTTGCACAGAAATAGACATGCCTGGCACTTGAAAGCTAAAAGAAAGGTGTGAGCGCGGTGTGTAATGATAGGAGTATTTATACGCGACTTAATCAGAGGAAAACTGCTTTTTATACTGTTCGTATGTGAACCGTGAGGCATTTAAAAATGTTAAACTCTGTAGGAAAACTCTTTGTGTTTGTTCACCTGCAGCGTGGAGCATATTCTGCTGCAGAGCTCACACCTGGCAGGGAGTTTGGGTTTTGCTTATGGGCACTTTGGTAAGTTTTCATCTCACGGAGACGAGGACACGTTTTTATTTTTATTTAACGTTTTGGTTATAAAGTAAAACAGACAAACCTAAAAAAATTAGGAAAATACAAATAATCACACAAAAAATATTTTAGTGATTATTAAAAAAAAGAAAAAAAATCTTATTTTAAACATTTAAAATAATTAATATTTTAATTATTTCAAATATCAAACAGCCATATTTGTTTTACTATTTTAAAATATTTTCATAAAACAATTATGTTAGTGAAAAATGTAATAATTTAAAATGTATTTTAAAATATAAAATTATATAATGTTCACCAATAAACAAAGAGATCCTCATGCACACCTATATGTATTAAATGCACAACTGGCAGAATCCCAAGAGTTTCAAAATAAAGGTCTACATAAAATATGAATCCATCCATCCATCCATCGTCTACCAATTATCCGGGGTCGGGTCGCGGAGGCAGCAGCTTCAGTAAGGAACCCCAATCTTCCCTTCTCCGGGCCACATCCTCCAGCTCCGACTGGGGGATCTCACGGATGGCTGAGCTTCTCACCCTATCTCTAAGGGAGACGCCAGCCACCCGTCTGAGAAAACCCATTTTGGCCGCTTGTACCCGTGACCTCGTTCTTTTGGTCATGACCCAGCCTTCATGACCATAGGTGAGGGTAGGAACGAAGATCGACAGGTAGATTGACAGCTTTGCCTTCTGGCTCAGCTCTCTTTTCATCACAACGGTGCGGTAAAGCGACTGCAGTACCGCCCCCGCTGCTCCGATTCTCCGGCCAATCCCTTGCTCCATCGTCCACTCACTCGGGAACAAGTCCCTGAGGTACTTGAACTCCTTCACTTGGGGTAAGGGCTCATTCTCTACCTGGAGTAGGCAATCCACCGGTTTCCTGCTGAGAGCCATGGCCTCAGATTTGGAGGTGCTGATCCTCATCCCAACCGCTTCACACTCGGCTGCGAACCGATCCAGTGACTGTTGAAGGTCACAGACCGATGATGCCATAATGACCACATCATCTGCAAAGAGCAGCGATGAGATCCTCAGGCCACCAAACTGCAACCCCTCTCCTCCACGACTACGCCTCGATATCCTGTCCATGAAAATCACGAACAGGATTGATGATGAAGCGCAGCCCTGGCAGAGACCAACATTCACTGGAAACGAGTCCGACTTACTGCCGAGTATCCGGACACAACTCTCGCTTTAGGCATACAGGGATTGGATGGCCCTCATAAGTGACCCCCTCACCCCATACTCCCGTAGTGAAGAGTTGGTCCGTTGTTCCACAACCAAGACGGAGTCCGCATTGTTCCTCTTCAATCAGAGGTTTGACTACCGGCCGAACCCTCCTTTCCAGTACCTTGGAGTAGACTTTACCAGGGAGGCTGAGAAGTGTGATACCCCTGTAGTTGGCACACACTCTCTGGTCCCCCTTTTTAAATAGGGGAACCACCACCCTGGTCTGCCACCCCCTAGGTACTGTCCCAGACTTCCACGTAATGTTGATGAGGCGTGTCAACCAAGACAGCCCCTCAACACCCAAAGCCTTCAGCATTTCTGACCACCGCAGCTTCAGCAATAGATGTTTTGAACATCGCCCACTCAGGTTCAATGCCCCCAACCTCCACAGGGATGTCTGAAAAGCTCCGCCGGAAGTGTGAGTTGAAGATCTCCAGGACAAGGGCTTCCTCCAGACGTTCCCAGTTCACCCGCAGTACCCGTTTGGGCTTACCAGGTCTGTCCAGAGTCTTCTCCCACCCCTTGATCCAACTCACCACCAGATGGTGATCAGTCAACAGCTCCGCCCCTCTCTTCACCCGAGTGTCCAAAACATGCGGCCTCAGATCAGATGATACGATTACAAAATCGATCATTGACCTTTGGCCTAGGGTGCTCTGGTACCACGTACACTTATGAGCATCCTTATGTTCGAACATGGTGTTTGTTATGGTTGTTATGTCATGACTAGCACAGAAGTCCAACAACAAACAACCGTTCGGGTTTAGATCAGGGAGGCCTTTCCTCCCAATCACGCCTCTCCAGGTGTCTCCATCGTTTCCCACGTGTGCGTTGAAGTCTCCCAGCAAGACTACGGAGCTTGATTGATATGATATAATTAAGTTTGCTCGGCAATAATGACAAAATGTTGGTTCAGGAAGAAAGAGGATTTATGAGCTCTGCAATCTCTGTCTGCAGACTTTGGAATTACATTGTTAATAAATTAATTCCTAAATGTGATAATGCAACTAAACACATAACACCCCTGGCTGTTCAGTATCTCTCCAACAATCATATAAGTTTATGTTTTGGCTACTACTTTTAGGGATTAATAATTTCCCCAAAAATTAGACATTTTCTGTCTGAATGGGACTTTAGATATATATCTATATATCTAGATATATAAATATCTCCTTCCACTTCGCCTCTCTTTAACCTGAACACCTGCTCCTCTTGAATTTACGTATTTCTTCACAAACACAGATGACAAAATAAAATAAAAACATACATTTGGAATAGGAACAAACTAAAACTATGTTCCTGTTGGGTAATAATTTCAGAAAAATATAGTATAATTTTGTCGTTTTGAGTGATTCATACGTTCTGGGAAGATATGTGGACTTAAAATGATTATTAAAATCCTGATGATGGCTTTGGGGTGGTGTCATTTTCCTGTTTCACTCCCATTAGATCATTCAAATATAACTGATCATGTAACTTTTACAGTCCTGTCCGACCCAGTGGAAGCTATAAATACTCATCTTCACCTCAGCAGGAAGTAATGCACCCAAACTGTTCATTTTCTTAACACGATATTCCAACAACAGAAAACTAAGACAGATTGTTCCCGAGTGTTCTTCACTCAAAAAAAACTGCTATTTGAGTTGCAACATGTTTAAACACAAATCACAGTTTGTATATTTTTGCCTCCTGCATACTGGGTATATTTGTGTCTAATTGCAGTATGTCTTTTTCTGTGTCTGCTGACGCCATCGCTGCAGGAAGGCGAGCCAGAAGTGAGATCTCATTACTGGCTGGTCCCAAGTGCCAGTCCTGGCAGAGTGAGAAACACACAGCCTGTGATACACACACACATACGCACACACATTTGCACGTCTATACTTGTGAGGGCCTTCAGTGACATGATGCATTCCCTGACACATCATCCTTAACCTTCATAATAACAGCTACACGGTTAGCTTCACAGCTAACATTTATAATTCTAATATTAACACGAAAACTACGTTTTAATCTTGAAACTGTCGTTTAAAAATGGTAGAAAATGTAAAGCTCTAACTGGTCCTTTCAAAATAAAGGTTTTCGATTAATGTAAAGACACGGGCATGAACACCCACATGCACAGTAAAGGTTAACACACACACACACACACACGAATGTGCTGTCCAAGTCTCACTGCGAGGAGACAGATTGGAGTCAGCGTGAGAAGACAACGTTGGCATGGCTGCCAATGACGACGATGACATCATCGCGCAGCCATGGCGATAAACAATGTGTTCCGATCCATCTCGGGTGAAAAGAGCAACTGTGCTTGGCTCCGGATCCTCGTCAGTGTGGATCAGCAGAGGGAGCTGCCACACAGTAACAGTTACAGCGTGCAGCAAAGAACAACACGTAAACCTTCTTTAAATGGAAGCTGCGCTGGAGGGTCATGGTGTTTTATTTGTGTCTGCTAGAACTCTGCCTTACAGCATGTTTTAAAAATGTTTTAGGCAACAAAACTACTTGGTTAGGTCGAGTAAAAAGATATTACAATACGTTTGTCACATTATTTCAGTTACGTTTCCCTCCTGGGTGAAAGTCCTGTGTTTGTTTGACTCCATCCTTCTCCTCACGCTAACCATGATGTGCAGGAGAAAATATGTTTCCCTGGAAACGTAATTGACAATGCAGTTTGGTTGTGTGGGGACGTAATGTTTGGAGACCAGGCTGTCACCAGGTGCATTGGACAAAGAAGTAATGTACCTACCTGTGGGACTGACGGGATGTATGTCACTGTGGTTTTCAGGACTTCATCATTGCACTCAATGGCTGCAAAGCGGCGTGGAAGTTCCCCTCAGCTGTCGATGCGATGAAGATATGGTTGAAGTTATATGATAACGTTAAAGTTGGGTTTTACTTTTCCCAAAAGCTTATCACAATCTCAAGAGTTTTAGTTGACGATTCAGGGGACTCAGCTTCGTCACTTATACGTGAAACCATTAAAGATTCCATAGACATAGAAAATACTCAGCTTTGAATAATAACTCAGAAGGTTTTCCAACCAAAAAGATGAATTACCTTAAAAATCTATTCCTTCTGTCACATTTAAAACTTTGACTGCTGGACACCAGACGTCTCCTACTCCACTAAAACATTCTCAGTGTGCAGTTTGTGAACTGACTGTAAAGACAACATGGTTCCTATTAGTCAATGATACAGTGACAGTGTTAGCATCAGCTGTTTAATATATCGGCCTATTGTGTTTGCTCTCCTGGCTCCAAAATGGTGGAACGAGCTCCCCATTGATGTCAGGTCAGCAGGAAGTCTTCATACCTTCTGTAGACTGAAAACTCACCTGTTTCGACTGCAGCTCGGCCAATGATAAATAAATAAATAATAATAATAATAATAATAATAAA
This sequence comes from Cottoperca gobio, assembly GCF_900634415.1. Lineage (NCBI taxonomy): Eukaryota > Metazoa > Chordata > Actinopteri > Perciformes > Bovichtidae > Cottoperca > Cottoperca gobio. The sequence continues at coordinate 27,501,918 of NC_041359.1, forward strand.
TTAAAACATTTAAATATATAAAAAATTTTTATATATAAAAAAAAGATATTCTTTGTATGCACACTATTATTATTATTATTATTATTATTAAATTGGTTTGGCTTCTTTGAAGCTAATGTTCTTGCAAGAGTTGTATCCTCGTGGTTGTTTGCACTTATTGTAAGTTGCTTTGGACAAAAGCGTCAGCTAAATGAACTGTAATGTAATGTGATTTAATATAATAAAATATAATGTAATGTGATTTAATATAGTATAATGTAATGTAATCACAGAAAAAAGAGCCAACATATTTGTATTTAATATAAGCACATAATAAATAAAACTAAATTCAGATTCCCTGTGAAACACTGGGTAGTTCCATTAATTTAAGTCACAGTAAATGCAACATGTTATTATTATAATTATTATGACTATTCATGTCAAGTTGTGTACGTCACCTTGTTATCAATTATTATTATTATTATTATTATTATCTTTATTATTATCATATATTGTAATCTCTATCATGTATCAGTGCGCAGTGACAGAAGTATAAGCTGGACAACATTAGCTAGTGTTTACTGTTTGGTGTTTGCATTATTTTGAGTTTCTGTAGAGGTTTGGTGGAAGAAGTTGCATACTGCAGCACTCCTCGTCTGTTTTTAGTTTTTTAATTTCTATTTCTTGCCATTACGAAGGAGAGCAGCGAGAGGGGAAGTGGGCCAGCAACAGATCAGAGCATGAAGCTCCACACACACCGTTGCCGAGGCAAGATCCAGTCTGAGACAGAAATAAACCTGACAGTCGTTGTTTAGTTCTGCACTCCTCGCTCTGTTCCCGCTCCTCTGTGAATATCACACAGCTGAGTCACACAGGGACGTGTGTGTTCGTGACAGAGAGAGAATTAGTTAACGTGCAGTTCATTTGTGTGTGGATGGATATGTGTGTGTGTGTATCAACAGAAAAACCTAATAAGATCAATCAACTTCAATCGTACGTCTTGACAACACACCAACGCACCTACACACACCTCTTCTCTGAAGTGTGTGTGTGTGTGTGTGTGTGTGAATTTAAACCCAGCAGCTTGTCTTGGCTAAGTAAAGCGGATTATAGCGGTTTAGCATCTCGCCATTGTCATGTCCAATACAATCAAACCACTGATGCGATTGAACAATAACTGGTTTGTGTGAAAGGTTTATTCACATGCTATTATTTCTATATACTATATTTACTTATAATTTAGTTCCGTTCTTCCTTTATAGGCCTTCTTATTAAAAGGAACATTTTTCTTTATCAGCGTGCAACAATAAACTGCTACATAACAGATGTTTCTTCCTCTCTAAGACTGTCTTTATACATTAGCCATTATTTCTGCACAGCTGGCTCTCTAGTGGACCTCCATGTTGTGACTGATTGATATGTAATGCAGTTGCAAAACTTACAGTCTGTAAAAAGTGTTGTTTCTTTGCCAGAAATCTTCTGAACATTTCACATCTTTCTCTTTCCCTCCCGTCTCCCTGAGTCCATGCCAAGTGTTTTGTCTTTTGGAAATAAACATGGAAATCATGTTCTTTACATGCATACAGTCTCTTTCAAAATAAACATTATATAATACATACAATAATAATAATACATTTCCAATGTAGGTTTACTTTGTTTGGTTTACTTATGCAACACAACTACTTAGGCAACAAAGGTACTGGGTTAGTGTTAGGAGATCGGGGGTTTGGTTAGAATAAGTATTGTTGTGCCGTTAGTTCAGTACGTAACATATGTAACAATAGTAAGATCGAATAACTCAACGTTGAGTTTGATCCATCCTCCGTTCTCACGTGGACTTTCAGTCAGTTGCACTTACAACTGTCTTATAGTGACGTGCATGAGTTTACACATTGGAGTTAGTCGAAAGCTATCCAGACGCTCCGGTGTGCCTAGGTATAAGACGCCGAGGCTCTGCCCAAGCATCAGTAGTTGAATTCCTACTATTTCCCCTCATGCCTGTGCACTTTGTGTAGCATAGTGTGCAGTATCTACATGACTGTCTGTATAGACTCAGTCATGACTCACATGGCCTCAGGAGTATCCACAGTGTTTGTGTCACACACACTGCAACCATGGGACGTGCATTTTATGTTTTTTGTGATGAATGTCACGTCAGTTTCTGCATTAGATTCTACCAGACCTTTTAAGATGATGTGTGATCATGTGGTTTGTGTGACCTCGGCTCTGCCTCTTCGGCCGATGGTCATTAACAAAGAGTGAAGCTCCGAAACACGAAAGCCCCAGTGAGCATAAAATCAGATTCATGTTCCAGTAAGATGCCAGGGACCAGGGTTTGCATCGTGTCTCAGAGCAGCAGTTAGTGTTAAAAAATTAGGCAATCTCCAAGAGGCACACACACATTTATAAAGTCTTTGAAGGTGCTGCAATATTTAGAGTCTACAGCCACGCTAACGGCTCTGTAAGGCTGCTTGCTGACGTTAAGCATATTTACCATGTTCACCATCTTAGTTTAGCGCGTACGCATGCTAACATTTGCTAATTAGCATTAATCACAAAGTGCAGCCGAGGCTGATGGGAGTGTCATTAGTGTTGCAGGTATTTGGTCTGTATGAGACGCACCGGGCTTTCAAGTAACTCCAATGTAAACCCATCAGTTTGAATTATTTTAACTGATGACGTTTTTGTTAAGTGACGTAGTTTCATGCCTTAACTGACGAGTTACAACGACATTATGTCACGTGGCGCTACATCTCTCAGTAACGAGTCACAATTTAAATAGAAAGATACGACAAGAAAGGATGAGATCATGTTCCATTGGGATGCATCATTTTGCCACCCAATTTTGTGCCAATCCATCAACCAGATCTTGAGATATTTTGCGGGATAAGTGATAACTTTGACCTTTTGGTGGCAATGCATGAAAATCAGGCGATCACCAAAGTAACAAGAATTCATCCTCTTGGGATCATGAATGTCGGCACAACATTTCAGGGCAGTCCACTTAATATTTGTGGAGATATTTCAGCTTCGACCAAAGTGGTGGATCGTCTGACTTCATCCAGAGTTTTGCACAATGTCACGATCTGGTTGTATTTTGATCTGTTTCCTGTTTTATTTGGTCACTCTCCTCTCCTCTCCTTGCTGCCCACTTCACTTCCTGCCCTGATTGTGTTCACCTGTCCCATCAGTTCCGCAGCCACCTCACCTGTTGTCACGCCCCTCATTAGTTCCTTCCTTTAGTTAGCTCTCCAGCCCCTTTGTCTGGTATCAGTTTGTCATTCAATGTTACACCTTTGTTTCTGGATGTCTTCCTCGTGTCTTCCTCGTGTCTTCCTCGTGTCTTCCTCGTGTCTTCCTCTGGTCTTCCTGGTTTGTGTTTTCGTATTATCTTAGCCTGCTCCCTCAGTTTTGTTTTTTGTACCTTCATTTTGGTTTCAATTTTTATATTAAAGCTCTCTTTTTGTTATAATCATCATCTGTTTACTGCATTTGGGTCCTCCTTTACCGCACCGTAACACACAATTGTCCAACTTCAACTTTCTGACCCCAGGCACACACGCACACACACACACACACGCTATGCCAACAATAATTTCTCTTCCATTTCCTCTCTTTTGTCTTCACCGTGTCGCTCCATCCTTTCCTCTCTCCACCTCTTTTTTTCCATCTCGTTATTATGATAACAAGGAAAATGAGTCTGCATTCTTATAATGGAGATTAATATGTAATATTAGAAACAGTGTGCACAACATTTATAATTTTTTCAGCTTTCCCCTCTCATTTCGATCCCTCACACACAGTGTTGTAGCCGACTGAGTGAAGCCGTGCAGTCACATCCCAGCCCATTAGATAATGGAGCTAATATTGTAATGGAGCAGATAATGCCGTCCTCAGCTCAAATTTCTTTACACAATGTGGAATAATATAGATTTGATACGTTTCCCTGACACTACACCACATCTTACCGTTGCACATTATTTGAAAAATGGACAGAAATGAGTAAAAACCAAGAAAGACTGCAAACTCATCGTCCTCTCACAGCTGCGTCGTCTTGTTCTCTTGAATTGGAATGTGTTGGCCTTTAATGCACGACGAACGCAGGACGTTTGCACACAGGAGGAAGTCTGCAGTGACTCTAAATGTTTACCAGAGATGTGCAGATTACATGCATGCCAGATAGTAACAACTGCTCTCGGTAATATAAGCCGTGTAATAAATGATCCCTTCATCACGCAAACAAGCTCCACTGCACAGAAAAATATGGCTGCTGTCAAATATGTTTTTAATAAAATCATCATGTGCAGCTACCACAGGCAAGTGCAGCCTCTTCTTCTTTGGTGCTTATTGGTTACCATCTCTCAGGTTTAATGAGGAGCTCAATGTGAGCAACGGACTCTTGCGTCTTCTGGATCAATGCTCTTCCTCATTGTTTGGCTGCAAAAAGTTTGCTTGGTTTAATAAGCTCTGAGATAAATGATTTTACATGGATAGAAAGATATTGCTGCTGTCATGTGTTCTTTGATATATTGCTGTTATCAGATGAGAAGCAAAGTGTGTTTGTAGAAACGCTAACACACTCTGGCACTATGGAGGGAAATGTCGGTCCACCAATTTGGTGAACAACTATTGGATGGAGTTGAAATATGGAACCCGTCAGGATGAACTGTAATATCTTTGGTGGTTATTTAATTTTCATCGAGCACCATCATCCGCTCAAATTTTAACTTTGGCCAAGACTTTGGTTTATGACTAAATGCGTGCAAAACTAATGACATGCTTTGAGTTCAGGGCTAATGTCTCCATGCTAACGTGCTAAAGAAAGATGCTAACTAGCAATGAGCATGTGTTAGCATTTAAAGTGTTGCTTTTTTCTTTTGATGCATTTGGTACATTTGGTCTTGCTAACCCACCTGAGTGTTTTGAGTTATTCTGTCTAATCGAACAACACTGGTTGATGTTGGCGGAGCGGTGCAGGGAGTTACTGGAGTTTACCAAACTTCATGTATGAATGAGAGAGGTCAAAGGAGGGAGATTTCAATCAGGCCTGGTCTGTGCACACAGTACTGAGACGAGGTCTAATCAGGCCAAACAAGTGAAAACCTGGAGTGAAGCCCAGCTGTGTAACGGCATGTGTGTGTGTGGTGTCATATAGAGTTACGATCAGCACAAAAAAGTCAATCAGTCTTTCATAAGCTGAGAAGGTGAGAGTGATTTATACATTTTTTCTCTATTACCGGTGGTTTCTGTGATGAATAAATATGTTTTCAGAGACGTTGCTCCATGGAGACGTACTGCTGGTATGCATTAGTGTGTAATCCTCCTGTCCTATAAGCAATACTGTCTCTGCAGTGAGGAGCCGCCGCAGCAGAGACAGTATGATAAAGGAATTACTCGGGATAACAAGCTGTTCGTTATTACAAGAGACACCTCATGTTTTGTGTGTGTGAAGGTACTGTACCTGTGTGTGTACTGTACCTGTGTGTGTACTGTACCTGTGTGTGTAGGTACTGTACCTATGTGTAGGTATTGTACCTGTGTGTGTAGGTACTGTACTTGTGTGTGTACTGTACCTGTGTGTGTAGATACTGTACCTGTGCCTGTGAAGGTACTGTACCTGTGTGTGTAGGTACTGTACCTGTGCGTGTGAAGGTACTGTACCTGTGTGTGTAGGTACTGTACCTGTGTGTGTAGGTACTGTACCTGTGTGTGTAGGTACTGTACCTGTGTGTGTAGGTACTGTACTTGTGTGTGAAGGTACTGTACCTGTGTGTGTAGGTACTGTACTTGTGTGTGAAGGTACTGTACCTGTGTGTGTAGATACTGAACCTGTGTGTGAAGGTACTGTACCTGTGTGTGTAGATACTGAACCTGTGTGTGAAGGTACTGTACCTGTGTGTGTAGGTACTGAACCTGTGCCTGTGTAGATACTGAACCTGTGCCTGTGTAGGTACTGTACCTGTGTGTGAAGGTACTGTACCTGTGCGTGTGAAGGTACTGTACCTGTGTGTGAAGGTACTGTACCTGTGTGTGTGAAGGTACTGTACCTGTGCGTGTGAAGGTACTGTACCTGTGTGTGTAGGTACTGTACCTGTGTGTGAAGGTACTGTACCTGTGTGCGTAGGTACTGTACCTGTGTGTGAAGGTAATGTACCTGTGTGAAGGTACTGTACCTGTGTGTGAAGGTACTGTACCTGTGCGTGTAGGTACTGTACCTGTGTGTGAAGGTACTGTACCTGTGTGTGAAGGTACTGTACCTGTGTGTGAAGGTACTGTACCTGTGTGTGAAGGTACTGTACCTGTGTGTGTAAGTACTGTACTTGTGTGTGAAGGTACTGTACCTGTGTGTGTAGGTACTGTACCTGTGTGTGAAGGTACTGTACCTGTGTGTGTAAGTACTGTACTTGTGTGTGAAGGTACTGTACCTGTGTGTGTAGGTACTGTACCTGTGTGTGAAGGTACTGTACCTGTGTGTGAAGGTACTGTACATGTGTGTGTATGTACTGTACCTGTGTGTAGGTATTGTACCTGTGTGTATGTACTGTACCTGTGTGTAGGTATTGTACCTGTGTGTATGTACTGTACCTGTGTGTAGGTACTGTACCTGTGTGTGTAGATACTGTACCTGTGTGTGTAGATACTGTACCTGTGCCTGTGAAGGTACTGCACCTGTGTTTGCATTTGCCTTTGTGCTTATGGTGAAGGTTAGTGAATATGTAAAAGTAAATAAAATAAACACCAGGGATAAAAGATCATGGAGAAATTCAATCTTAAAAACTAAGACTTTAGCATTTGTCCAAATTAAAAGCCAGATTAAAAAGGTTTTTTAATTCATTTTAAGAATATGGAGAGAGTTTGCAGTTCTTTTATCCAGAGGCATAACAACAGAAAGCACTCTCACTTCATGGCACACATTTAAAAGAAACATTGATCAACATTTTTATACTTTATACTGTCACACACTCTGTAACAGGGATGCCAAACGTTTTACCTTGGAAAGTGAAACTTGATGGTGGGTCTGGGGCCAAAAGAAAACATCTGTATTTTATTATATTGTTAAAATGCAAAATGTTGGTTGCATCCAAAAGTCCTTCATTTAATTTTTTTTTCTTATTTAATATAAAAGAGAATATTTTACCTCACAAATAAAAATTACCAGCAGTTTATATTAGCTCAGAATATTTTTTTAATAAAATAATGTTCTTAATTATTATAATACAGAATATATATATATATATATATATATATATATATTATAATTCTGTATAATATAAATAAATAAATAAACTTTAAAAATGTAATCATAATAATAAATATATATTTTAAAATTAAAATAATAATTCTGATAGAAACATTTGGTGGGCCAAATCGACCTCATGGCAGGCCAACATCGGGCCACGGCCCCCAGTTTGCGCAACGCTGCTTCAAAACATAACATTTGTATGCAGTGCAGCTCAGCAGTAGAGGCTGAATTGTTCCTGCCTCTGCATTTAAGTGAATTGCTTATTTACACATCAGTTACTGAGTAACATTATCATTTATTTGGAGTCGTGTTTCTGGACACCTGGCGAATATATAAGTGCATATAGTGAATATAACTCTTTAAATGCTTCACTGTGTTCTCCAGCGATAGTCACGAGTCACATTGTTATTCTCATATGTGTCATTCACGTGTTCCAGAGGTTATCGTGTTGCATTGCTGCAAGAAGACGACGCTCACTTCAGGTTACAGTGAACGAGGACGGCTCAGAGGATTCTGATTATAACATTTGAGAAGAAGAAGAAAACACAGTTTAACAGCCAAATGAAGTTAACTTTTATCACGTGTTGTCGGCGTCTTTCACACAGATAATTGTGTCGTATAAATACACAAAGAAACACTTACATCAGGTATCCCGAGGGTTCTCTTGCAGAGCTTTAACCTGATAAATATATTTCATTTCTTCCCCACACGCAGGTGAGATCCCTCTGCCTCCAGGCCTTCAATATAAACTGCTCTCATCTTCCCTGCTTGAATTCTCCCCTCGCATACCGCCTTCACTTTTCTTGATGTATGCTCCATTTTCTTCAGCTCTCCTGTCTTGTCATCTTTATCTAATTTCCTCTTTCCCCCTCTTCTTTCATTTGCCTTTATTCGCCCTCTGCCTTTCTCTCCTCCGTAGTGTCGGAGATGCCTCACGACAGATATCTATCATTTCCACCTGCTCTAATTCACATTGCTCCGAATAGCCAGCAGTGGGTCGTAGCATACATTGCTTTGCTGTAATGTTTAGTAGGAATGAACGGAGAAGAAGTGGAGATTTAATTTGTCCCTTTCACTAATTGTTGAGTTTTGTGAGTAGTTGGTGCAAAAGGTTTGAGTAGAGTTTATCTGCCGCGAGTCACTCGTGTGTTACGAGACTGGAATGTTGTTATTTCACTTTCCAAGACTTAACTAAGTAGTTTTGTTGCCTGAAACTAAATAAGTTATTTTGTTTGTGTTCAAAACGTGAAGTTTGATTCAGTTTTTCAACTTTTTATTTCAACTTTTACAAAGTAGTAGGTGCAGTTTGGCCCGTGTGACGTATTATTAAAAGGCTGATGACCTTCAGAACTGACCTCGACCTGCATGTAGCCCGGGGGAAACCACAACAGATCAGTGTTTTCATCTGGATGAGACACAGTTTAAATCATAAACGACACATAAACGGGTCTCCAGAGATATAAACAAGATATCAAATGAATCAATAACTGAAATGATTTATAGAAAATGTCGAACATGCTGTACGGAACACGGGACGTCTTAATTCCCTGCTCACATTTTATGTGTCTGCATGATTTGCTGCTGCTGATTGGCTGCTCATCATCAAAGGTTTTTGTTATTTATTGCTTTTTTTCCATTTGGAAATGAATAATGATAAGTAGATGTTAATGGATCCTGTGTGTTGTCCCTGCAGACCTCGTCTCCTCCTCAGCCTGTGTTTTAAATAGATCCTATAGAGGACACACTGCTCTGAATGTGTGACTTTGTGTTTTTGACAGTGCATACATATTAGTATGTGCATGTGTAAAATCATCTGCATTTCAGTTTGCTCCATTAACTTGGTCTTCATCCATAATTAAATCTGTTTAAATCAGCCTGTCAGTCACTGCTGTAATGTGAAGGGCTGGATGGCATTTTAACGACTGCAGGGCTATTCTAGGGTCAGGCTGACCTAACAGGTACGCACATTCATCACTCATACTCCACAATTAATTATTCTCCTTCTATTCTTACTGCATTTCTCAACTTTCATCTCTTGGCCCGTCCTCCTCACTCCTGTCACTGTATTTTAGATTTGTCGCATGAAATATAAATCCCATTTCTTTTCTTTTTAAAGGGGAGGAGAAGTGAAGTTAATGTATGGATACACAGCGGTCATTGGTGCAAGAACATCCTCATATTTATGCATCAAATAGAAATAGAAATGTAAGAATTCAGTGTTGGATGATCATGTTCATCCTCAAGGAGTGGCTTTAAATGAGGATCTAATAAAATGTTTAATTGTGTCATTATGCCTAAAACCGTGTTGATTTTAGCTTTAAAGTTGTCTAAAGTCTTTGCATCTTGAATATTTAACCTGCTTCCTGCACACATCCTCCGATTTCTTCAGCACTTGAAATAGTTTTGTATCAACATATGAAGTGCACACACCTACACCTGCTGTAACTCTGCTGCTTCCTGCAGAATCCATCCATTGCTTCTCTTGACCCGCGACACATGTTTGTTTTCAAGTCCTGCAGCACGTCTAACTAACTTACATGTTGGGATCCGGTCACAAAATCAAGGTTATGCGTTTTAATACCAAAGGCCTGCAGATCGGATGTCATTGTTTATATTATATATCCAGAGACAGGTCACAGGTTCATATCAGGTGTAAATGGTCATTTTAGACAGTTGAGAGGGACATTTACACACATTTGAGTTGAGGTTTCTACATTTTACAATTTGTTAGTTTTGGAGGCAGATTTCATACGAATTCAAAGACGTGAAAAAGAAGATGACGCAGAACAACAGACTGACCTCCGGCTGTGAGTCTGTCTTCAGATTAAGGACATCGGTCAACAGACACTCAGATTTCTGGCTCTTTATTTTTAGAGTTGAAGGAACCAGGATGTTGTGGTTGAATGTGTCATTCGTCTGGACTGAAATGTTTTGCCACGAGGCTCTGATGCTGTAAATACTAAACAACTAGACATCGGTTAAAAGCAGTTATTTCAGGAATGCTTCACTTGGTCCTCACACAGTTACTCACCCACACCTGGAGGCTGCTCAGCGAATGAGCAGTGATGTACTTGCTTATAACTATATGTCTGCAGGAACATCATGGCCGCCCTGCATCCTGCTTTTCTTCATTTATTCCATGTGTGCTCATAAATAACAACAATCTTTTATCGTCTTGTGTCTTCATGCCTTTGCATCATCTGTCTGCATCATAACCTTAATGTTGTGTTACTTTTGATTTGATTGCAGTGTTGCACAGGCGTGATTCAGCCCTGATCTGCCCCCTAGTGGAGATACTCTGTAATGCTTTAGGTGCAGTTGGGGTTTAAGTGCATTGCTCAGCATTAGTAATGAGGAAGGGGCTTTATTTCACTTCCCCACCCAGATTTATCCTTTCAGTCGAGTCACAAACTCACCTCCTGTAACTGCTGCATTTTGCTTTTAACTTGGCATCAATAAAGATTTTTTTAATGTAAAACACCAAAATCCAGCTTTAAGTTTAATTAAAAATAGAGAAGATTGTTGATTTTGCCAATATGATCATTTTAAATGATGACATTGGGAGGAAGTGCTGAATCTTAACTGCCTCACAAACCGCAGCAGTGAGCGATTCATGCAAAGCTGCACAACTTTTGTCTTTACAATGTTTTTTTCTTCGTTCTCTTGGCACAGAACTTCACAGAACTGAATGCTTTTCTAAACACGAGTGTGTGCACTTTACTGACGTCGCATTAAATCATTTCCACCTCAGAGTTGGGGGGGAAATGAGAAGTTGCCGAGTGAAGCTGCAAGTGACCTGATGTCCTTTAAAAAGAAGTCATAATGTTTAATCATGTCCCATCAATCATGTTGGACACACTTGAGGGATTCAAAGTCAAATCTATTAACCTGGAACATCAAAATGAGAAAATGGGTAAATAATTTTTCACCATGTGCAAGAAAATAATTCAGAATAACTTCAAAAGAAATAATACAATATGCATCATAAACACAAACAGCCACACAGAGAGATGAGTCGTCTTACAGACGGAGAAGATGTTACTCATGTCGATGCGCCAGTAATCCTCATGAGACAATGCAGATAAACAGGGGTGTGTGTGTGTGTGTGTGTGTGTGTGTGTGTGTGTGTGTGTGTGTGTGTGTGTGTGTGTGTGTGTGTGTTTTAGTTTGAAGCTGTTTCATAGTTCGGACACTTTAGTTCAAAAGGAAGATCTTAATTCTGCAGTATACAATAATACTTTAAACTACACGTGTTCAATAGTTAAATACATCTGAAAATAATTCAATATTTAAGAAGAACGTTTAGTTTGATTGATTCATGCTTATTTGTGATAGCATGGCAACTTTTTCAAAACTTATATGATTGTTTTGTGCTTCACTGATTTCTTATTTGTCTTCCTTCACTTCTTAAATTTGCCAGAATAGTTCAAAACTAGTGGCAGACGACACCAAGTCAGCAAGAGAAACGTTGATCCAACACTGACCTGCTGTGGATGATGATGTGATTGCAGCCTGGTCTTAAACAGGAAGTCAGCTTTACAAATATAGCATTTCAAAATAAATGCTTTGTCCTGACAGTACCTTCCTCAGATTCACTGACAACATGAAACTGCTTTTTATTTAGTTTTTTGGGCTGCCTTCGGAAATAACTTTGTCTGGGAGTTTTTATTTATTGTTTGCAATCAGTGACACCTGCTGACCAGTGTTTCCCTGACAACAATCGGTGACACCTTCTGACCAGTGTTTCCCTGGCAACAATCGGTGACACCTGCTGACCAGTGTTTCCCTGGCAACAATCGGTGACACCTGCTGACCAGTGTTTCCCTGGCAACAATCGGTGACACCTGCTGACCAGTGTTTCCCTGGTAACAATCGGTGACACCTGCTGACCAGTGTTTCCATGGCAACAATCGGTGACACCTGCTGACCAGCGTTTCCCTGGCAACAATCGGTGACACCTGCTGACCAGCGTTTCCCTGGTAACAATCGGTGACACCTGCTGACCAGCGTTTCCCTGGCATCAATCGGTGACACCTGCTGACCAGTGTTTCCCTGGCATCAATCGGTGACACCTGCTGACCAGTGTTTCCCTGGCAACAATCGGTGACACCTGCTGACCAGTGTTTCCCTGGCAACAATCGGTGACACCTGCTGACCAGTGTTTCCCTGGCAACAATCGGTGACACCTGCTGACCAGTGTTTCCCTGGCAACAATCGGTGACACCTGATGACCAGTGTTTCCCTGGCAACAATCGGTGACACCTGCTGACCAGTGTTTCCCTGGCATCAATCGGTGACACCTGCTGACCAGTGTTTCCCTGGCAACAATCGGTGACACCTGCTGACCAGTGTTTCCCTGGCAACAATCGGTGACACCTGCTGACCAGTGTTTCCCCGGCATCAATCGGTGACACCTGCTGACCAGTGTTTCCCCGGCATCAATCGGTGACACCTGCTGACCAGTGTTTCCCCGGCATCAATCGGTGACACCTGCTGACCAGTGTTTCCCCGGCATCAATCGGTGACACCTGCTGACCAGTGTTTCCCCGGCATCAATCGGTGACACCTGCTGACCAGTGTTTCCATGGCAACAATCGGTGACACCTGCTGACCAGTGTTTCCCTGGCAACAATCGGTGACACCTGCTGACCAGTGTTTCCCTGGCAACAATCGGTGACACCTGCTGACCAGTGTTTCCCTGGTAACAATTGGTCACACCTGCTGACCAGTGTTTCCCTGGTAACAATCGGTGACACCTGCTGACCAGTGTTTCCCTGGTAACAATCGGTGACACCTGCTGACCAGTGTTTCCCTGGTAACAATTGGTCACACCTGCTGACCAGTGTTTCCCTGGTAACAATCGGTGACACCTGCTGACCAGTGTTTCCCTGGTAACAATCAGTGACACCTGCTGACCAGTGTTTCCCTGGTAACAATCAGTGACACCTGCTGACCAGTGTTTCCATGGTAACAATCAGTGACACCTGCTGACCAGTGTTTCCCTGGCAACAATCAGTGACACCTGCTGACCAGTGTTTCCATGGTAACAATCAGTGACACCTGCTGACTAGTGTTTCCTTGGTAACAATCCATGACATCTGCTGACCAGTGTTTCCCTGGAGAAAAGGATGAGAGGGGAGAATGTTGTAACCTGTGTGAACAGTGAGTTCTGAACTTGTACCTTGAGATGATTGCTTATGTTAAATAATATGTCGATAAATAAAGTGTTAAAAAAGAACATGTCCACCAGTTACAAGATATATTAAGGGGGAAATTAAGTGTAGTTGTGTTACATTTAATAGTACGCGCTAGAAACTCGTCCTCCCTCATTGTTTGATCCATAATATTGTAAATCACATGACAGTTGTCCCTGATTGTTACCATGGCAACACTGGTCCACGGGTGTCACTGAGTGTTTCCACGGGAACATGTGTCTTAGTTCTGCGGTGGCTAACTTTTCAGGCTTCAAAGAAGTCCTTCTTTATTTTTGTATTTTACAATTTTACATCAAACCCCAGAACTATAAGTTTCATCTTCAGCACTTGTAAGGAGCCATCTTTTCCTTTTCACAGACAACAAGCTGAAGTGATCAGATGTGACTTTATTAAATTAATGTATTTACAGTTTGCATGAATTCAGACTTTATTTTTAAGATAAATTCTTTCGACACATTTCACATGTTCAAGAACTCAAAACTCAAATCACAGTTTTGTCAAGTATTTAAAATGTGTTTAATGTAAAGTTACAGTACGCTTTTCAACAGTAGATAACGTATCTTCAAAATATTCAGATTTTTGGTATACTATTTCATACACAAATGTTCTTTCTTAAACTTTAAAAAGTCCTATATAAAGTTATAATATTATAGGGTAATATAGTAACTATATTAAAAAGAATAATAATAAGATATGCACCTTAATTCCTGACTTGTGTATTTAATTTAATATTATTTATTTTTCTCTTGTAGTTTCCTTTTAGTTTTGGAAAATGGAAAAAACTTCTGTCTTTTGCTGTGCGCTGTCTTGTGGCCGGTCTGTCCCACATTGGATCCTGCAGGATGAGAGAGAGAGAGAGAGAGAGAGAGAGAGAGAGAGAGAGAGAGAGAGAGAGAGAGAGAGAGAGAGAGAGACAGACAGACAGACAGACAGACAGACATGTTATAACTTTTACAGTATTATTATTGCATTATCTTCCTTTCCTAGGACACCTCTTAGCAGAACAAGCATGCAAAGACAAAAAAACACATATTTAGTAGCTGCTGCTTCCAAAATGTGAGTAAATCAACCCAAGATGCACATTAATGACATGGTACTTTGAGTATCGGCTGTTTTAACTGTAAAAACGCAGAATTGTCGAATGCTAGTTTTTTTAGCCACACGTTAGCTGTTGTGTTTAGTTTGTAGCAGCGATCTCTTCCACCACAGAGCCATACTGCAGCTGAGGGTGGAATGGGTATCACCACTGCTCTGCTCTGCCTCCTCAGCCTGCACAAACACCCAGTATGAAGCACTGGGCTGAACTGGGAGAGGAGGCACACACACATTCTTCATATGCACAGAAGGGAAGAAACACAAAGAAATATAAAACACATGCAAAAGAAGTTGGAGCTTAGCTTAAAGTAAAATATGCAAACACACTAGAAGGATATTTAAAGACAGAGCTGCAGCAATGATTTAAAGTTTATTTGATTTATTTTCTGTCCTACATTACAATAAATGTAATACATTTGGCTTTTTGACTGCTGGTTGTATTGCCAATTGGACATGATGAAATGATGATAAAAGCAAAATAATAAATCCTAAATGTAACATTTACAGCCCCATTCTTAAAGAATAATCAAAAATGCTCACAAAATATGAGTCTAGTAGCTAATAGATTGGATTAACACAAACATATGCAGCAAACAGTAGTTCAAACAGAAGGTTATAGCCCTATATGTCCTAACACTCCTTAAATGTGTGCATGAATAAACAGACTGCACACAAGTAGCAGAAATGATAAACAATGTAAGTTATTGTTTTGAACTGAAAACCTTGAAAAGTACTAACATCCTTACTTTGTCTTATTCAACTTTACAACGTGCAGCAGGACGCATACGTGGCATGAACACAGGGGGAGTAACGTCAGTCACATAGAGCTAGGCCTCGGCATGCATCTATGTATATATGTATTAATATCCTGCTACATGGATAATACCTTAACACAGTAAAACACCGTTTAAATTACGCGTGCATTTTTATTTGCACGGCTTTAATCGCAGTGTTCTTATAAAATGAATAAGCAAACGGTTAATAAGTAACGTTAGTCAGTATGATAGTAGGCGACATCATAGGTCAAATTAGAGATGTTTAATATTTTAGTGTCTAACACTTATTCTAACCTGCACTCAACAACTATGACCTTGCAACGCGACAGTCTGCACATTTGACGCATCAAACTTGTTTACAGTCGCTTTAAATAACACACGAGTCTGCAGTAAATAAGGTAAACATGCTGACGGGATGGAAGTGAGTCTAAAAGTGGCAACACATAATAAAGTTTGAGGTTGGATTATCACTTACTATTGCACAGTTGGACCGTTATTATCGCAGTACGTGGACAATGGAGGATGGAAAGGTCTGGAAAGAGAAAGAGAGGAGAGTGGTACTGCTTATCTTTACGTAGCGGGTTGCCAGGTTTGCAGTTTATCCTACAGCACGCATGCGTAGTGCGTAGTGGTGGAACTCGTATTCATATCTTTAATTTATGTGGTGTAAGCAAAAGTTCTGCATTCAAACTGCGACTTTGTGAGTGAGAAAAACAACAAGTTTGTGTTCGTTATTTTTTCGTTTTGAGGTAATTGCTTGATTATTTCAATACTAGTTATACTCCACTACAATTCACAGGAAACATTATACTTTTTACTCCAATACATTCATGGAACAACTACTTATTATTTTGGGTACTTTTCACATTATTAAAAAAAAAATGTTTCTAAACTATTGATCAGTTTATAAAATATTTTGCATTGTTATAGATTAAAACAACCCAAACAAAGAAAGGTTACTTCAGTACCATTTTGAATGCATGTTTATAGTTGTATTACTACATTTATAGTTTATAGTAAATCATTTCAATACTTCTTCCCACACTGCATAAATCATTGCGTGCATATTTGCTCTCATTACATGTAACCAGGTGTTGGACACACCCAGGGGTCACTAACAGGCGGACCGCGGTCCGACTCCAGACCCAGACGCCGACCTTTCCGGACCCGGACCGGTACTTCTATTTTAACGGCTCATTTTATTTTATTTGTTTAGCTTTGTGCATTCACATTAGCTCCTCTATGTATCACGAAGGGCGGCGCTTCGCACACACCTACACACACAAACACAGGGGAGGAGAGGAGAGGCGTGAACTAGAGAATCACCGCACTCGTTTTTACAGCACTGGTTTAGCGGCTCAGGAAACTCACAGACCAATTACATGCGAGTTTTACATCCCACATGATGCTACGCAGCCAATCAAATCTGTGCATTCCAGGCGGCAAACATTGTAACTCTGAATAATACAGATGAGAGGCGCGTGACAGACGGAAAGAGGAGTTAGCGATACAGAGAGAGAAGACGGAGAAAGGGAGAGAAACACAGACGAGTGAGCGGCAGACAGGGAGAGAAACACAGACGAGTGAGCGGCAGACAGGGAGAGAAACACAGACGAGTGAGCGGCAGACAGGGAGAGAACAAGAACTACTCATGGCCTCTCCAAGAAGAGAGAAGTCAACAGAGCTTTCAACCCAGACTCATTCATGTTCATCCTTCCCACTGGAGCACAACACCAGCGTCTCATGTGCTCAGAGACCGTGGTGCTCATTAAAGTGGTGATGTGAAACGCCACTATGAGACAAAGCACAACGTTTTTGACCAAACATACCCACTCAGGTCTGAGGTCACAGAACATAAGCACTCAGAGCCCAATGTGATTTAGATTTGTGACTAAATAGGGTTAAACTGTTCAATTGTTAAGATGTGTTGAGACTGGTTTATTCTAACACTGGTTGAGAGTTAAATCAAGATGTGAAACAGTTGAAGAAAAAAGGAAACTCAAGCTGCTGCTACACTTTATTTTATTATTCTAAGATTAAGCACTTTATTTTAAGATGCACAATTTTTCAAAAGTTATTTTATTTATTTTCTCAATTTTATTTTCAAATGCAGCCCGAGAAGACCATTATACATATCTACAGTATTATATATATCTGTATAGTTCAATGTTAAGTAACAATAAATATTGTCTAAATGTTTTTAAATGGTACTTTCTTTATTATGTCCCAGACTTCCACGCAATGACTTTAAGGTCCTCCTTCTTGTATACAAAGCCCTAAACGGAACCGCACCAAGTCACACTGCCAACTCTCTAATAAACTATGTGCCCCCAAGAACATTACGATCATCTGGTTTATTAAATGTTCCCAGAAACATCCAAAAGAAAATTGGGGATGCAGCCTTTTGCAATTATGCATCAAAGCTTTGGAACACTTTACCTGCAGACATTAGGGAGGCAAGCTCGCTCAATATCTTCAAAAGTAAAAACATATCTCTTTACTTTAGCCTTTTAATGGTGAATTATTACTGGTTTAACATTGAATGTGTAAAGGTAACTAGGATAACATTTCAGAGTGTGTATTTTTGAAAAACTTGAGATCAAACAGACGATGTTACCACGGGAACAAGAGAAAGTTTCTCTGATAGATGTGTTTACATGTTCTTTACACAATTAGTGGAAAAGTGAAAGATTAAAGAATATATTGGAGAAAAACTGGCTTTAACCGATAGGTTTCATAAAACTTAACAAACGGGTTTGTTTATGAAGCGGCTTTAACCAATATTTTGCCAAAAGAATCTGGACTCACGGAGACGTCTGTGTTTTATGAGAAAGAGGTTGACGCTGTAAACATAAATACAAGGGTCAATAAAGAGTTTGACAAAGACTACCAGGAATGGGTAGCAAAGGGAGTAAATCAGTTGAAGGGCCACAGGGGCCCATTGTTTTCATGCTTTCAAAATATGGCTCTGATAGTTTAAAACATTTACAAGAATGGTGATGAATGTGGTTTTCCGACAGGAGGGTCGTTAAGTACGGCACAGATACGGAAACTAGGCATGATCTCCAATGTTATTTTATATTATTTTAATTCTGGCTATTTTAATTCTGCTATTTTACATCAACACTGTGATTATTGTACTGTAAATGCTCTTATTCTGTCTAATCTTGTACTAATTATTATGTTTTTGCTGTGAAGCACTTTGGGCTGCAATTCTTGTATGAAAGGTGCTATACAAATAAAGCTTATTATTATGATTATTATTATCATATTAATTAATGTTTCTTTTAAACAATTTGCACAATAACCACTTGCACACGTTGATTCTCAGTGAAATTGTGAAACTCTTCTAAACATTCTTTCATCCTTTGAGCAATCACATGCAAAATGATCAGTGAAATTATCAGACATACTGTATATTGCATTAATATCTATGACATGTTGCTACGTACTGTGAGGAGGAACAATTCGTTGTTTTAACTACTGCATCGTCGCGGGGGGGAAGGTTTCAGCATGGATGTCATTTTCAGGCAAATTTCTCTTCACTGTACTGTATATAACTTTACATGAAAGATCCAAAGATGAATTTTCGAGTTGTGGAAGAACATGGACAAATATCCCCTCGGAGTCCACTTCCTGCCCAAGAAGGTGAGTCTCCACACGATGGTCAGGGCTTCTAATGCAGCGATCACCTGGACCAATGGGGCCATTTATATATGTATACTTCAGTGTTGTGGTTTGTTTCATGTGTAGTGAAGTAAAGACACATGCGTGGGACTCTTTGGCGTCCTGCTTCTCTGGCGACTCTTCCTCTCACAGTATTTTTATATCTGGAGGGAAGCGGGAAAAATTCTGAAGAGTTAAATACTAGAAGCGAGTTTAAGTGTTGAGGTCGGAGTGATGATGATGATGGGAGAAGCCAGAGGCCACTTTAAAAAAGGTGTGTGTGTGTGTGTGTGTGTGTGTGTGTGTGTGGTATTACAGTAAGAATGATTTCAAAATAAAAGTGACCTAATAATACATTGATGATAAGAAATCTACCGGCTGCAAACTGTATTTCAAAGAACAAACTTGATAATAAAAAACACTTTATTAAAGAGAAATGTCGTTACTGAGGTCGAAGGTCAGCTCGGGACCTTTTTAGGATAAAACAAACAAACAGGATATGGATCAAGATTGGTGACTGAAAAAAAGAAGCTATTGAGTTCTGAAATCTTTGCTTTGAGGACGCTCTCGTCGTGTCTGTCAGTGAACTTAGAACGAGGTGAATTTCACTTAAGCCTGAAAAGCAGAGAGAAAAAGAAAGCAGTAAATCCAGATGTGATGTTTTTACGGAGCGTAGAATAGAGACCTGACATCGTGACATGAAACGGAAGGAGGGAGCTGCCGGTGCAGAAGATTTATTTAGTGCTTAACTGCACAACAAAGAAATGATATGGAGCTTTAAGGAGCGAAGTTCTGCCAACACGGAACATCTCACTCCACACGAGTCCTTCATGCTGCAGGAAATACTCCTGCAAAGGGAACATTCAACCGGACCGCTTTACGGATCCATTAACTCGTCAGTCCGTCGATAAAGTTTGTTTAATCGTCGCTTGTCTCAAAATAAGAGTCAATGAAACAAATGTTTGAAAGAAAACATTTTGTAAATGTGTAGAAAAGGGTTAGGGTTGAAGTTTATCAAGTAAATAAGAACTCTACATGATTAAAATGATCATAACTTGCAGCCTGACTGAAAAATGTCTTGACTTTCTTCTTCATGTAATTATTTAGCATTTCTACGTTTTTCTAACGAGCTTTGCTTTCTGTCTCACAGTTGGATGAGCAGGTGGCAGCCGCCCACCTGGACAAACTGGGGGTGAAGCTGACGAAGCTGACAGACAAGCAGGCCAAGTACCTGGGTCTGCCCAGCGAGGGGCCCTTCAAACCAGACCACTATCGCTACTGAGCGTCCTGTCCAGCTGGGGAAGAGGAGGAGGAGGAAGAGGAGGTGTGGCTACCACGGTGTTGGTGTTTAGGTGTAGCTGTGTTTGGGTGGAGCACTTTGAGAGATTGGTTTCACTCTGGGCGCCATTTTGGATTCCAAATGTCAACTTTTCAGGGACGCAGCGACGGCTTTGTGTTTGTTTCTTCACCTTTTATAAATAGCATTCAATATAATATATATTATTTGGCACCAACAACTTGAAATCAAACATCTCCCAAACAGCTGGTTTTGAATCACACATTTATGGTTGAAGAAGCTTTTACTCTGAGCACATATCTTCAGCCCTCCACCTCTTTCTTCCTCCATGCTTCTCACCAGCTTCTTCAGGGGCTGTTAAAGAGACTTCCTCTTATTGTTCGTCATTCCTTCTCCATTTATGGATTAAAATAAACCCTGATGTTTCTCTGAGCTCCTCTGTGTCTCGAGGTGGAAGATGATAAAACAGGTTTATCTTCTGAGTCTTTTTTAATGAATCAATACGTTAAGTGTGCAGAAGCACATGAACCTGTGAGCACTTAATGAAAGCTGCACCTGAACTGTGCCAGAAGATGTTCTGGGAGTGTTTACTAATCGGGTGGATCGGTAGAGTAAAGAAGAAGCACTGCTGCCAAAGGAACAACCAAAGCACATCATGTTTCCCTGGAGTTCTGAAGTCTTATTCTTTCTGTTCATTTTCTTTTTGTGATTTGTATTTAATTTGACGTGAAGAGCCAAAACATGTGCGAACAACGGCCCCAAAACTTTTAACTTCTCACTGTAGCCAATCAGCGTGACGTTAAAGCAGACGTTCTCAACGGTTACATCCTGAAATAAGAGTTCGACTGTAAACGATGGATTGAAAGTGTGACGAATGGAGAAATAAAAAAACCTGTTGACTCTGACTTGTGTCTCGTGTGCTCCGGTGGGGAATCTTACGACCGTTAAAAATGAGAATTTTACACTGAAACATTCATGCTGGTGCCCTTAAAGAACAATCACAACTTGGTATGGAAACATGGTGACATGATTTACTCTAACTTGTTTTCAATTTCCTTTTTTATAAACAGTTAACGGTTTACAGGCCAACGTCATCGTTCAGCTTTGAGACGGGCAGTAGCTACACGCAGGTCCTCTCGCTGTGTAACGAGGGGTTATTATTATTAGACAGTTCGACTCTGACCTCAAAATGTGGAGTAAACATTGCAGAGAACAGAGCTACGCTTTGTTTGAGTAGCACAGCTCTGGATCCAATGCACGGTTCTGGGAAAAGTGATTTTAAATGCATAAACTGAGGCCCTGCTGGTTAAAGCCAAACATCCTTTGACTGTAATGTTCCTGGTTTGAACCCAGTGAAGAACATTTCCAGTAACCTCTACTACTCCAAAATCACCATTTGTGCAATGCCTTGCATTTTAAATAGATTTTTATTTGGATTTTATGTAAAATAACTACCTAAAATTAGACTTTTAAAAACATTAGTACATGTGCATTCACCCTCTTTTGCTATGAAGTGTCAAAATATGATTTACGGTGCTAATCACCTTCAGAAGTCCCATCAGTCAAAGTCTATGTATCTCAATGTCACATGATCTAACGGACCGTTAATGCTATTGTTACACAATTGTAAAAATATGTCTCCACAACAAACCAGACGAGGAGAATGTGAGTCAGAGGCCAAAGATAAACCAGAAGGAGATGCAAAGCTCAGAGACTTTATCGGATTTGACTTCTGAAGATAGTTGGTAGCGCCACATATTTAAGGGAAATACGTAAGTACAGAGCACTGTATGTACATTACATAAAATGTGGTATTTTGTTGCATTATAAACTACACCTAACGGGAAGTAAACTAAATGTGTTTAATCTCAAAACATCCGTACATACATCTCTCAACTCGTGCGGTATAATCCGAGTCTTGTAGTATAGTGAGTCTCCCGTAGTATAGACACTACTTTCCAAACTTTAGATAAAACCTCCATTGAGTACCTGCTGAAGTTGTGAGACAGTTTACTTTATTTCATACATGTTTTGATTCTTCATTCACCATGGAGATGTGCAAAACACATTTTCTTCAGGAACTCGAGGAACCACAGGGTGAGTAATTGGTGTACAAATGATGATTTTTGGAGTTGAAGTTTTCCTTTAAGAATTTAAATAAACAGGGTTTCCCCTGAGGTGGTAAATTACCAGATCCTTACACATCTTATCTCTTGACAGCCTAAAAATATTCACTCTCAAAGCAAAATCTACTAAATAATTAGCTCTTAATTCCAGAATAATGACTTGTCATTTTCTTTCCATGTTAGTGTAGATCAGGGATGGGCAACTTGAGGATAGGGAGGGCCACAAAAAAATGGGTCCTCACTACCAGAGGGCCACTTTGTGACCATGCACTTCCATCAGTAGGATACTCTAACCCCATCATTTAAAAGGTCAACTATAGCGACTAATTTTAATAAAAATAAGTAAATATGTACAGGCAATGTTTATTGTACCAATTTCTATTTGTCAACATGTTTCCACAGCCCTCTCTGTATTACAACAGGACTATGAAACTTTCTCCATCCATCGTCTACCAAATATCCGGGGTCGGGTCGCGGGGGCAGCAGCTCAAGTAAGGAACCTCAAACTTCTCTTCTCTGGGCCACATCCGACTGGGGGATCCCGAGGCATTCCCAGGCCAGTGAGGAGATATAATCTCTTCACCGAGTCCTGGGTCTTCCCCGGGGTCTCCTCCCAGCTGGACGTGCCTGGAACACCTCCCTAGGGAGGCGCTCAGGTGGCATCCTTACTAGATGCCTGAACCACCTCAACTGGCTCCTTCAACGCAAAGTAGCCCCTCTACTCAGAGTCTCTCACGGATGGCTGAACTTCTCACCCTTATCTCTAAGGGAGACGCCAGCCACCCGTCTGAGAAAACCCATTTCAGCCGCTTGTACCCGTGATCTCGTTCTTTCGGTCATGACCCAGCCTTCATGACCATAGGTGAGGGTAGGAACGAAGATCGACCGGTAGATCAAGAGCTTTGCCTTATTGCTCAGCTCTCTTTTCGTCACAACTGTGCGGTAAAGCATCTGCAGTACCGCCCCCGCTGCTCCGATTCTCCGGCCAATCTCTCGCTCCATCGTCCTCTCACTCGCAAACAACACCCCGAGGTACTTGAACTCCTTCACTTGGGACAAGGGGTCATTCCCTACCCGGAGTAGACAATCTACCGGTTTCCTGCTGAGAGCCATGGCCTCAGAGGTACTGATCCTCATCCCAACCGCTTCACACTCGGCTGTGAACCGATCCAGTGACTGTTTAAGGTCACAGACCGATGATGCCATAAGGACCATATCATTTGCAAAGAGCAGCGTTGAGATCCTCAGGCCACCGAATTGCAACCCCTCTCCTCCACGACTACGCCTCGATATCGTGTCCATGAAAATCACGAACAGGATTGGTGATAAGGCGCAGAACTGGTGGACGCCAACATTCACTGGGAATGAGTCCGACTTACTGCCGAGTATCCGGACACAACTCTCGCTTTGGGCGTACAGGGATTGGATGGCATTCAGAAGTGACCCCCTCACCCCATACTCCCGCAGCACCTTCCACAGTATCGCCCGGGGATCCGGTCATACGCCTTCTCCAGATCCACAAAACACATGTAGACCGGTTGGGCGAGAGTAAAGAATTGGTCCGTTGTTCCACGACCAGGACGGAATCCGCATTGTTCCTCTTCAATCAGAGGTTCGACTATATGCCGAACCCTCCTTTCCAGCACCTTGGAGTAGACTTTACCGGGGAGGCTGAGAAGTGTGATACCCCAGTAGTTGGCATACACACTCTCTGGTCCCCCTTTTTGAATAGGGGAACCACCACCCCGGTCTGCCACCCCTTAGGCACTGTCCCAGACTTCCACGCAATGTTGACGAGGCGTGTCAACCAAGACAGCCCCTCAACACCCAAAGCCTTCAGCATTTCTGGACGGATCTCATCAACCCCTGCGGCTTTGCCACTGTGGAGTTGTTTGACTACCTCAGTGACTTCCATCAGGGAAATTGACGATGCTGTCTGGAATTATAGAGCACCAGCGACCTCTGGGTGGTATACCAGACGATGACCATGTAGAAAGTTCAGATGAAGACCTGAGCACTAATGGTAAATACACCACAGAAAGTTAATTAGTTATGCTGTCAGTCTATCTTTTTCTACAACTTGCATGTTGCTGCTCTGAAGCACAGTGGCACGCACACACACCACTGAACATAATACTACGGTACATACATTTACATAGGCATTATACGAGTATGTTACACAAGTTAATTGTTTGTGTTTCTAATGGTTGTCTTCTCCCAGAGGAAAGGAATCTAAACAGGCTTGAAGAGCCATGGCACAGTGAGTGTGTGCCATCCACATCTTCTGTAGCATCCCTGAGAGAAGATGATGCCACCACCACCTTTCAGCAGAGAACAAGATGACCATGCATGAAAAGTTAGCCAGAGAGTTTCATGAGCAAAAAATGAAATGAAACTCTAAATTAGGATTGCATACACCCCGGACATTGATGGAAAACCAGTTATTAGTTCCTGTACTCCTCAGCATCAGGAGTTGATGGACACTTGATGGGAACATGACATCCATCTATGCAGCCAGTCACTCCTGGGAAGTGGCCATATTCATAGAACTGCACTTTATAGTTGGCTTGGGCAGCAGCATCAGGGAACGTTATATAGAAGATACCAAAGCATACTGCTTCCCTGATGAAATTATCTGTGACATAAATCTGTCCACAAATCTGTGAACAAGATTATTATTCATGCTGGGAAAAATTATATCTCAAGGGGATATCTAAAGATATTGAAACATACATCAGTGGTCCCATCCCACCAGCCAGGTCAGGAGTGAATCCTTTTAGCAGAATCTTGGGGCTCAGCAGGTGGCTGTCAATTGCCTGTCCCCTGCACACAGTGAACTTTATTGACAACTTCAATCTGTTCTGGCAGCGTCTTTTCAGAAGAAATTTACTTTCTCTCAACAGATCTGGAGAAAAACTGTTTGCTTCCAATATGGATCACGCCATTAGCCACCCAACTTTGGCTAAATGCAAGGAGACACCATCCCCCACACCACCAGGATGACGTCCAAACAACTGGAGCGAGTGACCTTGCTGCAGTACCAGCCACAACAAGCCTGCACACCAAGGACCCCAGCCCTCAACTCCCACACCAGACATGGATGAAGTTGAAATTCTGTGGAGTAGCATTGAGACACCCTACCCTCCCCCTCTTCCTTCCTCCTTTTTAACAACAGGATGAACAAATTGGTGAAAGGTGGTATTAAACTGACACCTCAAATAACCCCCCGCTCTAAACCATCATGCCCCACCATCATCCCCCATTCTTCTCCCCCCTCCCAGACATCACCCGCACCTCCCCCTCTGCTTATACCAAAAGCCCACTCATGGACACTCAAGGACATCACCTACCCCCCCCCCCCAAACTGGTCACCAAACTGTTCTAATATGTCATGCCGTTCTTGTCTTTACTACCAGACTAAATAATCAGTGCTCAGCACGCACTGCATCTGGTTATCTTAGATATATCAGTGCAGAGCCAAGACCGACTTTGACTCCTGTCACAGACTCCCTGCAGCTGAAAGTGGATCTTCTGAATGTCAGATCACTGGCTAACAAATCGTTTTTGATTAATGATATGATAGTTCAAAAGAACTTGCACTGTATGTTTCTAGTTGAGACCTGGTTAAACAACATTACTGGTGTGGCAACACTGACTGAGATGTGTCCTTCAAACTATAAATACTATCAGGCAGTCAGCCAAAATAAGAAAGGGGGAGGGATTGCTGCTATCTTATCAGCGTCGCTTGTATGTAATGACATTGACCTGGGTGAATTTACATCCTTTGAATATCTTGCTATTGAGCTCAAAGCAGAATTATCTTTGCTCATCACCACATTGTACAGGCCACCAAAATATTCAGCACCATTTCTACAGGAATTCTTAGAGCTGATTTCCCTCAGCATCACTAGATGTGAAAGAATGATCCCAAGACTATTGAACTTGAAAAGTTACTAGACCGCTACGATCTAAATCAAAATATCAGTGAACCCACTCATCAGCATGGTAACACACTAGATTTAGTGATAACGACAAGGCTGGACATCGATAAGGTCTCAGTAATCAAATGATCAATATCTGACCATCACTGTGTTTTTTGATGCTAACTTAATCTTAAAAGACCAAAAGAGACTGTGTTCAAAAAAAGAATACTAGATGACACAGCAGAGGAAACATTCTCTAACTTCATGAGATCATTTGAGCCATACTCAGACTGTTCCTTAAATCTCATGGTTGAAAATCTAAACAACACCTTGTCATCGACCCTGGATATTGCTGCTCCATTAAAGGTCAAAAAGAAATCCACTGATAGAATCTCCCCATGGTTAAATAGCAATGTTACTCAGACTAAGAGGACTTGTAGAGCAGCTGAATGAACATGGAGGAAAACTAAGCTCACAGTTAACTATGATATCTACAATGAATCCATGGCTGCCAATGGTAAAGCAATGCAGCTGGCAAGAAAGGATGACTTTTCTAAGATTATCACAGAGAATGTTGGAAGTTCTAGAATACTATTCTCGACTATTAACCAACTACTGAACACTGCCCCCACCCCTCCGCAGTCCTCTGCATCAAAGTGTGAAGAACTCTCATTGTTCCTCAATAATAAAATAACTTCAATCAGAGCCAGCATCACTTATGATGCAGACAGAGAACATCTGCAAACATTGTGATGTAACCATGGGAACATTCACCTGCATCACATTAACTGAGCGTCATAAAACTGATGGAATGTAACTCCTCCACCTCATGTTGACCTGATACCTACAACATTCTTTAAGCGGATATTAGACAGCATTTCAAGTCACGTCCTAAATATTATTAACATGTCTCTTCTAACTGGCATCTTCCCAGACGTCCTCAAAACAGCAGTTATAATGACAGGGTCTGTTGGGAATCAAATCCAGGTCTCCTGTGTGGTAGGCAGACTCTCTACCACTGTGCTACCCAGGGGTGATAGGCTCAGATGCAGAGACAGAAACAGGCTCGGAGTGGGTTAGAAAAGGAGTCTTTACTTTTAGAGCAAACAGGTGGCAGGACAAAACTCAAAATACCTCCAGACAACTAACAGGTAAAGTCTGGGCAAAAACAGGATCAACAGAGGATATACAAAAAGCAGGCAGCAAAAAGGATCTTAAGAGCTAAAGAGCAAAAAGGCAGTCAACTAAGGAACTCGAGACAAGGGCACAAAAACGGACACTTCAAGCGACTGCTCAAAAACTCACAAACTTGGGCTCCGGCAACAATTCAAGACTCAGCAATGAACAGAAGAAAACAGGCAGCTTATAAAGGCTAGCAAACAAGGAACAGGTGCAACCAATGAAACAATAAAGACCAGCACATGACACACAGAAATGGACGGTGGCGACCCCACATGGTCAAAAGAGGAACTGCAGTCCAAAAACCCTGACATATAAAACCCTTGCTAAAGAAACCTAACCTAGACAGCAATACGCTGACCAACTATAGGCCAATATCTAACCTTCCATTCATCATCAAAATACTAGAAAAAATAGTCTCGGTCCAAATAAACTCCTTAAAGAAAACAACATCCTGGAGGAATTTCAATCAGGCTTCAGAGCATGCCACAGTACCGAAACTGCTCTGACTAAAATAATTAGTGACCTCAGACCAAACTCTGATACAAACAAGGTCTCAATTCTTATCCTGCTAGACCCGAGCGCAGCATTTGACACGCTCGACCATGACATCCTAATCGTCTAGAAAAATTGGTTGGTCTTTCTGGCTGGTTCAGAACATATATCAAAGGGAGAAAGTATTTTGTCAGGCTTGGAGATCATGTGTCAGAGAAGCATGATGCCCACTTTGGAGTTCCACAAGGGAGCTGCCTCTGTCCATTACTGTTCTCCCTATACATGCTACCACTGGGGGACATCATTAGAGAACACAATGTGTGCTTCCATAGCTACGCGGATGACACACAACTGTACATCTCTGCTGGACCAAATGCTACTACAGCTATTAACCCTTTAACACTTTTTCCCCTTCTCACTAAACCTGTACTGATCCTTCAGGCCTTCCCCCAGGTGTGCCTACAGATGCTGTGTTTTCATACCCAACTTGATTATTGAACATTACATATTTCTAATACATATATATTAGATACACAACATATACTAGTAAAACCGACTTAACAAAACATGTACTCATAAAAACCTACTAAAAAGACATACTAATAAAAACCTGCTACAACATTCCCTCCTCTGGGACTTTACAGAAGTCACATCTCTGCTATGCGATGCTGCCATAAGATGAGACCCAACCAATCTTTTGGGACAACATCAATAAGGTGCGGACATGGGCTGGTGATAAGTTCTAACATAAGCATCTAATCACAATACACAATGTTACTGCTGCACCATGGAGCCTATACCACTATAATTACTGTGAAGTAAATAAACTCCTGATTGTATTGTGTCACATTTAATGATTATCACATGTACTCGTACACCTCAATCAAAATGTATTATGTATTGTGTCACATTTAATGATTATCACATGTACTCGTCCACCTCAATCTAAATGTATTATTGCACAACATGTATTTCTGCACAAATGTATAATGAGCACTATATTAGTTATGAATGTGAAGCACTGTAGGTTCTCTTCAAAGAGTTTCAGGTCCACCTCCATCTCGCCACAACAAGACGGCCCACCAAGGGGCATAACCGCGCCAACATGGACCAATGAGGGACGACGACACCCTTCTGTAGAGAATATAGCAAAATGTTTATGATGTTTATGTACCACTTTCACTTGTACCAACAGACAGCTAACTGGCTCTTTATTGATTCGGACTGTGGACTTGGTGTGTGAAAGTGTCCTCGGCTGAGGGTATTTTTTGACATTGCTGTCATCATCACTTTAAATAAATAAGTATCTTGATCAACTAGAAGTTTACTGGATTCAATTGAAAGACTATCTCAGCGCCCTTTGGGCCTCAAAACCCAACACTATGATTATCCGCAGTACATGTAACATAACAAAGTAAATACTAAATAAACATATGCCTGAATAATATTTTCACTTATTAAGCGTCAAAATTCAAGCGATAACCAATAACCACCGAGGATAAAGTCCTGATATCATTTTACTATGAACGCTAAAAAGATAAGTATCTTCGCTCTGATTGGCTGCGAAGCACATCCGGTCTGACATAGGAGCCAATAAAAAGGCTCCCGCTGCTTTGTATATTCTAACCGTCCACGCCGCCACAGCTCCGTGAACCAGACCGTAAAGTGTGTGTGCTGATTTCCTCTCGCAAAACGGAATAAAATACCACAACATGAATTTTGACTATGAAATATGCGCAGTTGAGAAGCATCGCCAAGGAGCTCGGGCTGAAAGCCAACGAGAAGGTAACTTTTTAAACTCACACGGGAATACTCTGCGCTAACGGTTACCGGAAGCTAACGTTTCCATCCGTGTGTACCGGGACGAAATATACTCAACCATCTGACTTTGTATTCCAAATCAGGCCGAGAAACTCCTGAAAGCGATCAAGCAGCATTATCAACAAGAACAGGACAAAGAGGAGGAAGGGCAGGTAACTCCATCGTGCTCAATGAGTTTCAGTTCAACCTGTTTGTTCATATCTGATGTGCACACTGGTTACTGTTGTTATTAATATGATGGGGTGTTCCAGGTACAAGAGAAGGATGTTGCTGCTGCTAAAGAAGATGAGACTGACCGTGGTGATGAACATGAAGACGCATCTCGTGAGGAAGAGGTTCCCAGCTCCGCTGTGTTTGCTAACACACGTCGGAGTAACAGAACCAGTACCAAGAGAAAGCTCCCTGGTGCTGTAACAGCGACTCAGTGTGATGCTGCAGAGGTATTACACATCATAACACTCAACACAAACACGTGACACTGCTGCTAAAATACCGCTTCTTTTTTGCAAAGATATTTTAAGTATAAGTATAAAATGTGCACAAGCACAGTCCCTTTCTTTCATCAAAACAAAGACATCCCATATTCAAATAACACGGCCCCCTTGTGGTACACTTGTGACATCATTCATAATGTTTCGTGTTCAAAAAGGTAGAAATTCAACAATATGTTTTGTTATACTGTCAGCCGTTGGTCCAGTGACTCTGGGGTCTCACGATGAGTCAGGTTACGTGAGCTGACGTCGCCGACGATGCAAAATCGTTGAACCGACTTCAATAAGAGATTGAGATTTCAGAAATTGTTGCGATAACTTGTGTCCCAAAAGCCTCTCAGACCAAACCGCCCCAAGCTGCTAAGGAGAGTGCATATATGAAAAAAGCTTTAAAAGCAATGTTTGCACAAAGCTGGAACTAGGATCCCTGTGCACATGGTTACTTTGCTGCAGAGTCTTTGCACTCAGGACGATGAAACGACTTTTATTCCTCTCAGGGTGACGCTGCACGCCCCGGGGCTCGGGGTGCTAAGAAGAGAAAAGTGTCCTCTGACAAGGATTCTGGCAAAAGTGAGATTGAGCCTCCTCAGGAGCTCCAGGCCTCTGACAGGGAGCAGCAGCAGCAGCAGCAGCAGGAGCAGCAGGAGCAGCAGGAGCAGCAGCAGAAGGAGCAGCAGCAGAAGGAGCAGCAGCAGCAGCAGCAGCAGGAGCAGCAGGGTGATGTACCTGTGCATGCTGACACAGGTCAGTAATACAAACATGTAACTGTTCCTTGTCTTCTGCTTTAAATAGCAGGTTCCTTGTGGAGCCTAATGTGCTGTCGCCGTCTCTCTTTACAGATTCTTGCCTCTAACACAGTTCTGATCACATACTAATCCTTCATTTGACTTTTTAAATGTCTGAACAGAAGAAGCACCTAAAATCCCTCGACTCCAGGTGAAGAGCAAGCAGAAGTTGAAGCATGTCACTCCTAGTAAGTTCGTAGTTGTACTGTTGCTCCCCTTTTCAACCGAGAGTTCAGAGACCACATGACGGGGGGGGGGGGCAGTGGTTTACAAACTCTCCAAATAACTTCTGTAAATGTCTCTTTTTTTGTAGACTTCAAAAGACTCCACGAGGCACATTTTAACAGGATGGAGTCGATCGACTCGTACGTCCAGCGGAAGACCAAACAGATGGAGACTTTCAGAAGTTCAGTCAAAGAGCTGAAGGTACGAAAGCTTCAGCAGACGTTCTCCTGAACACAAACTGTTCGTGAACTTGATGTTTTTTTAAATGTATATTTCATTTGATATTTTAGAATCTTTCGGACAAAACGAAACGGCAGCAGGTTGATGGCAGAGCGCGAGTGGTAAGTATCACCAGCAGTCGTTATTGAACCCGTGCAGTGGAGGTGACTGTATATATTCTACAGAAGGCAAACCAGAGTCGAGCGTCCGTGTTCAGCCCCGTCCCGCTGAACAAGAGAGCCGCTGAGGACACACGCAGCAACACTTTGCCCTCAGCCAGTAAAGCTCCAAATAAACCTGCCGGGAAGGAAGAGGCTCCGTTCAGACCGTCGGTCCTTTCCACGCGCAGGATCAACGTTCGGTGAGTCCCTCCCTCCGAACGTTACTGGTGCAGGAAATACAAATGCAGTTAACCAGTAAGCAGCTGCTGCTGGTGAAGTGACAGCATGTGTTCAGAGGGATACACTACATGTGACATGTGTTTGCAGGTTCTCAGAAGCCACTAACAATGAGAACAAGCGGTCTTTGGTGAAGACGCCGGCGCGCAGGTCTTCCTGTGTGAGCTCGAGCACGCCACAGAGACCGACCGCTGATGGCGCAAAACCCAAAAATGTTTTCTCTGCTACAAAGAGTCCAGGTACCTCTGCCTTTAACCCTGGGGGTGCTATCTGAATGGGTCTATAGAAATGCATCGAGTGAGTGATTTACCCCCCCCCCCCCCCCCCCCCCCCCGCCCCTTTTATTCCAAAGGAGCATTTCTTTTCACCGGCAACACAAGTACTTTCACAACCACAAAAGAACACAAAAGAAGGCCGGCTTCGACCTGAAGGCCAGTCTGTCTCGTGCCCTCACCTACAAGCCTCATGCCGGTGAGCCCCCCCCCCCACATATAGCTGCTGAATCAAAGATGGAGTCACAGAAACTCCTTTAAACGGACTTGCTGTCGAACAAACATTTGAAACTCCTATTTACAGGCAAACTGAAGCCGCTCTCAGGCGCCAAAGAAAACACTGAAGAAAAGTCGCTGATCTCAAACGCTCATCAGAAGGGTTACAAGCAGCACCAGGTGCAGACCAGGTGAGTTCTGAACGCACACGCTGGCTCCCAGAGCAAGTTACTCTCCACATCCGTCTCTCACGGACGCTTCTCTCTTGTTTCAGGGGCGACAGGCGAGTGAAACACGTGGAAGAGCGGAAGCAGAAGAAGCAGAGCACGCTGGGGGCCAGACGAGGCTTGTTGCAGACGTGTGCCGCCTGCTCGTCGGTGTAAATATTTAGTTTGTACTGTTTTTACTGTTTTTACTGTTTTTACTATTTGATAAAGACATCGATACTAAATATTTCCTGCTGTTTCCTCCTTCAGTTGAAGCCGCAGTGTTTCGTGCACCGTCACACTTCTAATGAAATGATCCCACAAACATTTCAGAATTTACACGAGAAGTATTTTTA
This sequence comes from Cottoperca gobio, assembly GCF_900634415.1. Classification (NCBI taxonomy): domain Eukaryota; kingdom Metazoa; phylum Chordata; class Actinopteri; order Perciformes; family Bovichtidae; genus Cottoperca; species Cottoperca gobio. The sequence continues at coordinate 27,534,901 of NC_041359.1, forward strand.
TTGGTTGCTTGACTTCATCTGCACGTGTCACACGCCGCACTGAAGATGTGTTATTATATCACCTGTAGATGTCCTGGGGAAGTCACGTCTCCGCCACATGATGACATTCTTAGAACCAGCCGGTGTCAGGTACCGTGTCATCCACATACACGTCTTACAACGTGTTGGGATGATGGCGTGTGACTGATGTACGTTTGTTTATTGGTAGCGTCGGTGTAACGCCGACATTATTCACCAACGGGTTTCCCTCAAACTTCAGGATTCCTCTTGTACTGCTCGTAGGCAAACTCCTCAATGTGAGCGTAGTCTTTGCTGGCGCCATTGAAATCGATCTCCAGCTGGAAGGGACCGTCGGCTTTATCCCACAAAGTAAATCCAATGGTGTTCACCTGTAAATACAGAAGGTAGTAAATACTCAGTAGTCAGGCGCATGAGGGGAGCAAGCTGTACATTTAGCTTTACCTTGTCCAGCCAGACGCAATGCTGGCTGTCCTGTATTCTCCCGCGGGATGTGAGGAAGAACTTGGAGAACGGTATCTAAACGAGAAGAGCGGTCACGTTTCATACTAAACACTAAGCAGCTGCTCCGAACACTGAACGTGCAGCGGCATTCTGTGAGGTAATAATCCCCCCCCTCACCTTGACTTCCTGCCAGTAGGGGCCTCCCCTGGTGTACAGGAAATAATTGTACATGTCGTCGCCCTGGTGAGTATGTTTCTGTGGCGAGATTGATCATCCAGGGACGGCCGTCTCCGCGCAGGTGCAGAGTGTTGAGATTGGACCAAAGTGTTTTTTCCGATCGAATGAAAGCTAGGAGACAAAGAGCAGCTGTGAGTCGGGAGCTGCAGCCAGGAGTTTAAAGCAGCCGAGTGTGCACCTCTGTGTTGCAGGACCGGCTCTTCCTGATCCCCTGAATCCACCCTCTTCCTCTTCGCCAAAGACAAGAGCTACATATTGACAGTGAATGCGTCAAGTAGGACGGAAATAGTCGGTGGACCACAGCTACATTCAAGGTCTAAAATAAATCAACCTTTTACAGTTTGTAGCTAATCTGTTCAACTACACGAGCAGATTATACGTGTTTCAATCCATACCGGTGTAGAAGTAGTCAAAGGGACGGTCCTAAGGTTCAGTTCTTTGGCCAAACCCCAGTCCATCAGACTTTCATCTGCTCCCGAATCTACCAGTGCACCCTGAGTAACAATACGGTCTCGGTTTTGGATCTATGGTGGTCAATGAACGCGGAGGGAAGTCATCAGCAAAGAATCGGCTCACCAGCGTCCTCCGCTGTGCAGGTGAGCCTCTTCTTTTGACGGATATGTCAAGGTTACATGGCCATGTTGTCCACAGTAGAAACAACATCTCTCCAGGTAACGGCGCCGTCTCTCTTCTAGTAAAATCTTGGCTCTGCCCAGTTGCATGGGTTCACCTGGTAAGGCAGAGGGAACTGGTCTCTCGGGTGCCAGTGAGAATGGAGGCCTGGGTCTTGAAGAAGTAGGCAAGCGCTCCATGGGATTTGAGGAACTTTCCCTGGTCTCAAATCGCTCTTTACTTCTTTCATGAAGTCCATTATCAATTCGAACAGACATTGCTATGATAGAGTCCAGATCTTGGGGTAACTCCTGGGAAGCTAATTGGTCTTTAATAATCTTTTAGACCATTCATAGAAGTGTCTATCAAAGCTCGGTGTTCCAACCGCTGTCGGCTGCCAATGTGCGAAACTCTATTGCATAGTTTGTGACTCGTTGGTATCCATGTTTGATCTGCATGAGCACTCGTGAGGCTTCTCTGGCAAGTGACGAGTGATCAAACACACGGCTAAGAGTCTGTGTAAACATGTTCAAAGAATGAAAAACAGTGGAGTCTCTTGACCACTCTGCAGCAGCTCTACCCATCATGTGAGACACCATGAATGCTATTTTAGCTGAGTTCAAAACAAAGGCAGCAGGGTTATGGGCATAATGCAGTTCACACTGTACCAGAAAGGGTTGGCAGTCTCCAGAATTCCCGGAAAACCTTTCTGGAGGTGCCAAACGAAGCGTCGTTCCTGGGAGAGTGACTTGATCAGCTGCAGGGACAGCAGGTGACGTACTTGGCTTGGCAGCAGTGGTTGCAGAAGAACCAACTTCCAGGTGTGTAATAACTTGCTGCATCTGGACTGGCCGGAGATTCACTTGAGTGGTGACAACTGACCAGAATAATCCCTGGCGGTCGGCAAGGTCGGTCATCCCTTGGTTGATGGCGGAAAGCTGTTCGGCATGGTGTGCTAGCCTAGCTTTCTGTGCTAACACATCGGCCTTGAGTTTACTTGAGTTGGCTGAGTCTATTTTCTTGCCAGTTTGTTCTGTTATGAACGTGACACAATAGGTAGGACTCAAAAGCAACAACTCTGCTCTGAGCCTTTCTACATCCTGCCAATCTCTGCTGAAGAACTCTCCGGTCGGTCTAGTGGGAATGAGCTCCTGAGTCGAGGTAAACGTACTATTCCCAGTGGAAGTTTCAGCTCCACAATTTACATAGACTCCATAGGAGTACCACGTGGTGTCCCTGACGAATTCAAAGCTAGAAATGAAATTGCAGCGGGTTTTGAGTCCATTTTCGTTCGAGTGACTGCCAACAAAAATGTAGCTTGGATTAATTACCTTTATTACAACCAGCAGAGATTAGCAAACAACACCGTAGATGCTTTCACTGGAGTGCATGAGCAATTAGGGCAGACTGATGTCATATCAGAACAGAATTCCATTAGACATGTTGTTGGCTGAAAAAGGGTGTCTGCAAATTGTTTGGATCTATGTGTTGTACTTTCATCCCAAATAACACAACCCCTGATGGATCCATTACCAGAGCCTTGGAAGGACTCAGCGCACTCAGCAAAGAGCTAGCCTCAAACAGTGGGGTAGAGAATTACTTCACAAGCTCCATGGAGCGTTGGTTTGGTCAGTATAAGATGATGGTGTTGAGCATTCTGTTGATCGTACCGATAATGATAGGAATACTAATCCTGTGTGGATGTTGCTGCATCCCATGCATCTGCACCCTAACCACTAAGCTGATCACCACCGCCCTGACCAAAGAGAGAGCTGAAGCAGGTCAGTTTTTGATGCACGGAGAAGACGAGTTCCTCTTAGAGGAGGAAAGACAAAGCCTGCAGGTAGAAGCTTTCGTGTGAATAAATTCCACTAAATGATCACTCCTGCCATGCCTCAGCTACTGATTTTACTGTAGTTAGTCTCACACTGTAGGTACAGTCTAATACAGCTACCTCAGTCTTACATAGACATTGCAAGTTACCTATATTTACAGTCTTTTACTGATGTTCCAGGTATACTGAGATTTACTGTTTTTCTACTGTTTTTTTATTGATGTTATCTGTGTGCTGAAATTTACAGTCTTATACCAAAAGTGTTTTTATAAAAAATGAAGCTAAAAGAGATTTTTATACTAGAATACAAAGCTGTTACTAAAGGTATTCTTTATTAAAGACAAGGCTGCTACTAAAGGTATTTTTTATCAAAGACAAAGTCACATTACCGAAGGTATTTTTTATACTTATTTTTATAAGTCATTGTTCTCTAAATTCAGGTATGTTATTTAATTGAGGTATTCTCTATTTTATAGTCATTGTTCTCTAATTCTGGTACGTTTTTGATTGAAATAAAAACCAAACAACTAAGAATGTATTATTTCATACCATATGCTGTATTCTTGCACCAATTGGTGTTTTATATTTATTGAATGATATACACAACATAAATGGTGTGTACGGAGGGAATTTGTGAAGTAAATAAACTCCTGATTGTATTGTGTCACATTTAATGATTATCACATGCACTCGTACACCTCAATCTAAATGTATTATGTATTGTGTCACATTTAATGATTATCACATGTACTCGTACACCTCAATCTAAATGTATTATTGCACAACATGTGTTTCTGCACAAATGTATAATGAGCACTATATTAGTTATGAATGTGAAGCACTGTAGGTTCTCTTCAAAGAGTTTCAGGTCTACCTCCATCTCGTCACAACAAGACGGCCCACCAAGGGGCATAACCGCGCCAACATGGACCAATGAGGGACGACGACACCCTTCTGTAGAGAATATAGCAAAATGTTTGATGTTTTTGTACCACTTTCACCAACAGACAGCTAACTGGCTCTTTATTGATTCGGACTGTGGACTTGGTGTGTGAAAGTGTCCTCGGCTGAGGGTATTTTTTGACATTGCTGTCATCATCACTTTAAATAAATAAGTATCTTGATCAACTAGAAGTTTACTGGATTCAATTGAAAGACAATCACAGCACCCTTTGGGCTTCAAAACCCCACATTACCCACTTAAGGAGCCATACATGAACAATTGCATGTCACATCAATAATGACACTACAAAATAGGTTTGTTATTGACACATTAGCAGATTAACAGGGAGTGTGTAGTTATATTGAGAAAAACATTAAGACGAAAACACGAAAAATTCAAAGCAGAACACCAGAAATCAGGCAGCTAGCAGAATGACATGGAGAAAGATCTTGATAATAGGGATGCTTCTGTTGATTGTCATGATTGCCACATGCTGTGTTTTCCCACTAGCTAAAGTAATGTTTAGGAGAATGCTCAAAGTGACAACTCAAAGTTTCCTCTCCAAATTTATGATGACCCAACTTTTGATATAGACCTAATACAAGAAATTGATGAGCAATTGGACAACCAGTCACGTGAAAACGATAATGTACAAATAACCCCTTTGGAATGTAGAACCGATGCATAAAAACCTCTAAATGTAAAAATGACAGGACAAAATAAAGACAAAAAGATCACGAGGACGAAACAATATCAGTACAGAAAAATTTAATACAAATCCTTCCACCACTATTAGAACTTTGGACATATGCCCCAATTTAAACTAGACAATGACAACTCTACAATGGGCGTGCATTTCAGTATAGTCAGAGGGAGATCCATTTACCACTACCCTTTGACAAAGTATGCTGTAAAAGTTGGCAGACAAACTGATGCATTAATGAAGAGAATGCTGTTACAGTGCAGTAGCATTTAACAACTTTTGAGTTCTAGAAAAGAGCTATATAAACTCCATTTTATTATTACAAATGTTTGAGTATACCTTTCACTTAGTAACAGAGGAAACAGGATATAGCATGCCACTTACGCGCTATGTATTGTCCATTTACTGCAGATTTTATATTTTTCCATCCACTTCTGTACTTTGCATGTGTGTGATGGTAAGGGTATGTCTCAATTTGCAACGTATTCCAGTGAAGAATACCCCTTTCCCAATAGTCAAAAGCCTCACTAACATCTGACTTTTGTCTTCAGTGGGAAAGGTGACAATCGCCATTTGTTCCGGGGACGTTAGGCTATCGGCAGCACAAGTAAACAAAGGAACCGGCCGTGCCACAAACGCTCCAAACTGACTTTACACACCTGCACAGCAAACATAGTCTGAAGCAAACGAACGGAGTCTACAATCAAACTTATTATCCAAATAGTTACAGCAAGACTTTGTTTGTCTTTCCACTTTTCCAACAACCACCGACTCTGGTTTGAGATTTTGAAAGAGAGAATGAATAAGTAACATATGAAAAAAGAAGAAACTCATAACATTTCCACTGTTTACTAACTCTGCTTTCCAGCACATTTGTGAAGATTTATATACGTCTACTGTAGCGTTGTTTATTTATTGGAGACGGGCTGTCGACGTTGAATCAAACCAGAAAACTTCTTAGTTATCTTAAAGTATTCATTTAAAGTGAAAATTTGGGGTTTAGTATCAATTTACCAGTTTGGGGTTTAGTATCTTGTCCAAGGACTCTTCGACATGTTGATGAGGTCAGGTTGGGATTACTTCATTGTTCAGGATATTTTTACCGCGAGCTAAAAGGTCTCCTCTCCAAAACAAACCTGGTGATTACAAGAGGTTGAAACACTAAACAAATTAAAAGTACCTTTGCCTTGATTTAACCTCTTAGAAGGTGGGCGAATTTACCCAAAAATACCTACAAACGACATACCCAAAGTAAATTGAAAGCTGCTCTCAAACCATTTGCACCAGCTGTAAGGTTCGCTGGAACCGACAGAACTGAACCCAAAAGCACAACACAGAGACGGGCAGAATATAATATAGTTCAGTTTACTCAGTAATCCAGGCAGGGTCAAATACCGGTAAATCAGTCCAAAAGGCAAACAAATCCAGTAAGGAGCAGGCAGAAGAATCGGAGTCCAGAAACAGGCAGCAGGGTCAAAACGTGCAGGTGAGGAAAACTAAACAGGTAAACTAGACGATCGCTGGAGAGCTTGGCAGGAAAACACAAGACAAGACAATCTGGCAGGGAACAAGTGGGAGAGACCTGGTATATATCCTCTGAGAGAACTAATGAGGGAATGAGAAGCAGGTGAGGAGATGGGCTGTGGAAACCAGGTAGTGAGGATGAACCAGGATCTGAAATGATAAGAGAATTACTGACAAGGTGAAAACAAACTAATAGTGGGTGGAACGCGTGACAGCAGCTGCATGATTTTGGTCTCATTCAAAAGATAACTCTCTTATTGTTCTTGCAAAACAGTGAAGAATCACTCCAAGAGCTTCTTCACTGAGTAATAGTGGTCTGAATATACTGAATTTGAATAAAATATACTCCGCCAGAATTTCTTTGTTGAAAAAGATGTCTGAAGATGGTACAGCTGGTAGTCCCGAGCTGAAATACACAATAACATAGAACCAAGTGTTATCAAGTTCACCACCAAATTTCAGATAAAAAGGATAAAAACTTGATTTATTAGACAGGTTTGTCCAAGAGTAACACCAGGCGTACACCAACTGTGCAACATGTACTGTACATATTATAATATTTATTAATTAATGTTATTTTTATCTATTTGTAAATAACTATTATATACCCATATTCCATGTTAGTAGTAATCACACAGAGGAAGTGAAGTATAAAGACATTTTTTTGGAAATACATTTTATTTTGAAAGAACAAACCAAGGGAAGTGATGCGTCTAACAAAAGAGGCGCTCATTTTCTATATGATGCACGAGCCACCAGGACGCTGAGCTGGTCCAGGGTCAGTCTGTAACAAAAGAAGTGGGTGGGCACTTTCTTATCAAGTTGACACTCATTGGCTCATGAAGGTTGTAAAAGACCCATCGAAGCTCCGATTGGCTCAAATGAAGTGTCAATCTAACGCTGAGAGCCCGCGCTAAAACCAGGACGTGTCTGAACCGTGATGAGCGCACCAGATATTAAGTTATGACTGTTTATGATCACACAATGTACAAATCGATCAGCTGATTTCACAGATTGCAACAGCTGTTCATGGACTTGTATCGATGTGACGATGTTCACAGTGGATATCTTTTTACCGGAGACGAACGTGTGGACCTCTGACAATGCCTTAGGAGCGTCTTTTTCAACATATTGCTGAAAAGAGGATATTTATGAGGCTTTATAGGTAAGTGGGCTCAAAGTTATGATCTTGATTTTGAGTGTACGTGGTAGTTTGAGGAGCTGATTGTACCGCTGTTGTGATTTTCATCTCCATATTAAAATAGACGAGATTCTAAGCTTCTTTGTCTTTCAGAATTCAAAAATGTACATGTACAGGCGCAAAAAAACTCCTGCTGGGCCCGCCTGCCTCATTTCTCTCGGTTTGAAAACTGTTGGAATCATTTGGGACAATGTAAGAACACATCTCAACAAAATATATAACATAAGTATAGTTCGGAAATGTTACATGATTTATCTTTAAGCAATTTAGTATTTGTGACTTACTTGCATGATTCTTGCCATTTATGAGTACCCACGTGGCTGAATGCACTGCTGAATAAAAGCAACTAAAGAATGTCATGTAATTATTAGGGCTGTGAAATTAACGCGTTAATTTCGATTAATTACAGAAAAAATAACGTGACAAAACAAATTACGCAGATTAATCGCGCTCTTCGATGCCCCTTGACGTCACCCACGCGACGCGGCCACAGCAGCCTCGTCAACACGATGAAGCGGATGAGAAACGTCCAAACTGTTGGTCTGTGTCATCTAAGATAATTGTAGCAAACAAGATATTGGAGAAAGAGTATTAAATAAAATACATGTTGACAGTTTATAATGCTACTCATTGATTCATCTTCCAAAAACCATTTGAATATTTTGAAATGCTTCTCACAGCAAATATTGATACATGCGATTAATAAACATTAATTAATCACAAAGCATGTAATAATAATGCATGCTTTGTGATTAATTAATCTATATTAATTACATTGTAATTAATTAGAATACATTTTATAATCGCTTGACAGCCCTAGTTGTGTGCCTGTTTCACTATCTTTGTGAGGACCTATCGAGTGCATTCCTGTATTAAGAGGAAATGTTGGGGCCGCAGTACTTCAGAGGACAGTTTGAGGGTTAAGGTTAGAATTAGGTTTCGGGTCAGCCTTTAGTTGTGAGGGTTAAGGACGGGGCTAGAGAATACATACTGTCAAGGAAGGTCCTCAGAAGTAAAGAAACACAACCAGGAGTGTGTGTGTGGGCGTGTGTGTTATCAGAGGAGGCTGAAGAACCTGTCAGCTCGTTTATGGGCTGAACAAATCATTTTAAAAAGCTGCAGGCTGTTGGGAATAAAGCCGATAATTAAACCTTGTGAAAGAAGCTGGAGAAATTGGCTTTTTAAGAGAAAAATGGAGTCCAGTCGCAGCAGAAACAATAGTTGTTCTAGGGCTGGCCTTGACGCTCTGCTGCCAGGTGATTCAGACGTGATGATTGACGGCTGAATATATCTTGGATCTGTGCAGTTATCCCGGGATCAGCAGGACCAACGTGGGCGTAAAATAAAAAATAAAAACATCAGCAGAGCGATCTCATCTGGCAGCGCAGCAGAGATCAAACAGCAGCGTTTGGAAAATGACATTTAAAGGATGTAGACACATCAGAGAGCAGAATCTTCAGTTCACAGGATGCAGTCCTGTGGCCACGTATTTCTCTCCAAGTCATAAAAAAGGCATAAACTACGATGCTGACTTCGTGAGTTTATAAGGGTCACGCTTCATTAAATACATGAATGATAGTAAACTGAAGGCTGCGGATGTTTCGTTGGTTTCTTGGTCCCTAAAATAACCAAATCTCTTGAATTTGGACCGACCTCTCCAGCCCTCTAACAACGCACTCAACCAAGAAATCTGGACTTCGGAAGATCAAACTTTAGCTTGAGATTTTTCTGGGAATAGCAGAAAACAAACAATATGAACTAATCCCTCACAGTTACACCAGCTGCCACTCAGCTACATGACAGAAGTCCGTGTGATTTTGATTTCGCCGACAACCAGGCGCTCTTTGAGCGTTGTTTATTGTACTTCTCTCGTTTCGAAATAAGAGAAGCGGACCAAAGAGCCCGCTTCTAAATGTGCGGTTAGTCATGCAGATCATTTTAAATTCCAAAGATTTGACTTTTCTCAGATATATTTCATCACTTCAGCTCTGGTCATTGAGAACAGATGTACCCAGTTTGTCTGGACTCTCAGATGTCTTGAGGTGGATTCATGGACGCACAACTTCTACAGGCCTGCATGCAGGAGCGGGTTTCCCAACAGACTTCTGGGATCGACTAGTTCGGTTTGATAAATCTTTTGATAAACGTTTCTTGACAGGCTCTGCTGTGATTGTCTACAGAGCAGAACTATCTAAACTTTAATAAACTGTCTCATAAAACAATATTAGTTAGTTTCATCGTTCAGTATGGGATGTATGTTTATTTCAACATCTGGGATTTTATTGCTAGAAGCAGAGGGACAGTAAATGGTGATAAGTGGTACCATAAAATCCTGCACCCCTTGAACAGAGACCGAGTTCCTCTGAAAGCAGTATTAGTTTGGAAGGTCACATAAAGTGATAATCATTCATTAGTTTGTTGCCCATGCATTGAATTGTAGTATAATAGAAAACTGTAATTCATATCCTGCTGCTCTAAAATCTGTCTTTGAAGTAACAGACATTAATAAGGACCAGTGAGTTTGTTCCATCCTTTAAAAAACAAACTAATTCTAATACTTGTGCAAATATTGGCCTGGCGAGTGCGGCGAGGACTTTACCCCAGAACCCCGTTTGTTTCTGGTGTCACAGTCCAGAAGTTTCAAATTAAGAGTACATAAAACACAATGGAGGCAAAACACGAACGCAAGCAAAGATTTCATTTCAATTATGCATCCGGCTCAGGACCGGGATCACATGGTTTGGAACACAAACTGAATTTAACGTAAAAATATGTCCCTGAACTCAAACATGTAAACCTAACAAGGTGGAAACAAAGCTTCGCTCTTCCTGAGAGTATTGCCATGCACTAGTAAACATCTCCCACTTTTATTTTATCTCGGTCCCGGAGTCTGGGGGGAAATTTTAAACAAAATTTCATTGAGCGGTGTCTGTGGTATTTATGGGATGGAGGTTTTTTTTAGGGATTTTAGTTTATCGGCTTTGATGTTCACCTTCATGAACCGGCCTTCAAAGTGTGTGTGGCTAAATATGACGGAATTAAATGATACCACCGGCATAAAAACAAATATAAAGTGCAAAAAAACTCACCATTACACTGAATTAGTGGGAGCCCTGAGCCGGTCCAATATAGGGGGATCAATTCTTCACCAACAGTAAAAGTTTCTTCTCTTAGCGACACGGTTAGTCACTAAGTATAACGCTCTCAGTGCACTCGCATGTGTTGATGTGGTGGCCATCAGTAATTGTTTATGTCCTTCTTGTTCATGTGGTTATATTTTCGCACCCTCATCACACGAGTGATGAACCCTTCATCAAAATATGAGACGTTGTTTTGGAAAGCTGCAGTTTCGGAGGGTTAAATGGCGACCTGATGTAACCCAAACACTTCTCACATTTTGACTCATCACTTCTTGTGTGGGAAAGATTTCCCATTTTGCTTTTTGAAGAGAATCTTCTCAGTGGGGGGACGCTCTGCTCGGCTGAACCCGAACTTTCTGGAGGTCGCTGATAAATAAACGGTCCGCTGGTTCAACTCCCGCAGCGCTGGAGCTGGTCAAAGACTCAGGACGCACAACGGTCCAGAAGGGAAGGGAGGCACTGTTGATGTGAGACACACACACACACACACACACACACACACACACGTTGAAACACATGCAGAGCAGAGCTTTGACTGAATCTGGTGTTTAGTCATCAAATAGTCGAGTTTTCAATGAGATGATCATTAGTGTGCTTGTTTTTCAAACTGTATCTGCACGATGGGGAAACACTGACACGTGTTTCTATTTATGGATGATTCTTCAACTTCGGCACATTTTTGTCTGGAACGTTTTTAGAAGAAATGTATTTTTAGAAATGTTTCGATATGTTTATATTTCTACATCCTGTGCATTAACACTTCCTGATAGTGGCTGTGCTGAAGTTATTTAAATAATATGCAATTTATGTGATTAATTAAACGTCAGAGGAAATCATCATTTCCATCACACCACAACAAGTGGTTTTAAAAGAAAAAAGATTTACTTGTGTTTTCAAAACATATTAATTAATAGTAATTATAACTATAACTGTATAACTACTAAACATTTTTAATGTGATGTCAATTTGTTTGCATTTTTAGTTTAAATATGTGATGGGGATGACATTGTGTGTTGGAAATGACAGGTCACAAAAACATTTCAACAATGTTCAGTTGTATTGTCCCCGACACAAAAGGGAAAGTTCATCATCTAAACTTTAACCTTTAAGCAGATAAAATCATTTGGCAGAAACTTGCTGAAAAGTGCTGAAACCTACAAGCAAGTTACAAATGTTGCACTTTCTATTCAGCACAAAACAAAAGGTCTCTGATTCATTCTCTCTGGTGGTTCCTTGTGGGTGAATAGTAGTTGCAGATATGTTTTTGAACAGCTACCCCACTGACATTTAATTTAACATACATTATTTTCACTGATATGAGCCATAACACTCAAACAGTCTTTGCATCACAATAATCAAAGTGATGGAAATGACGTGTTGACACATTTTAAAGAAAGTCTCATGATATGTTAGCATGCTAACGTCTGCTTTAGAGCTAGCATTAAATAAACACAAAACAGACGACACCAAATGTTATTTTTCTTATTTCTACATTTAAAGGATATATGAGCTATTTGGAAATGACAGCCAATAAACATATTTTCATTTGACCAAATATTGACCTTGATGTTATCTTGTATCAGTTCCCTTCATGGAGCTGTCTTTGTGCTGCAGCCATGTGCTCTCCTGTCACATGACTGACTGTGATCACCAAGTTTAAAAACCTTTTAAAAACTCACCGAATTCACATCCTGCATGGTGTGATGGGAATGACCGGGGCCCCAAGGGACATGCAATACTAATATATCTTACAACACATGATGCATTTCATTTATGTGTCATTTGTACTTACAATTAATATTAGGTCAATATTACATTCAAAACTTTTTAAAAGGATTGAATATCCAACATCCGGCCCAGGGACAAGAGATATACAGCAAGAACACTTTGTATGTGATACTAATACTGACTGGTCTATGATGTCATTGTGTATGTTCCTTTTGGTGTTAAGTGAGTGTCACACAAATAAAATGGGAAATGTGTTTAAGTTTTTCTTATTTCTGCCAGGGACACACAAATGACGATAGTTGAAGAATGACCCTTATATAAATGTATAACGCAATAAAACTCAACAGCAACTACAGACTCCAAATGCCCAAACAGTTGAATCAAAGCGTCTCTTTAAAGCAGACTAAACAACAACTGATTACGTTGTTTATATTCATAAGACGTGTAAACAGTAACTTCAGCTCGCTGCAGCTCATGAGCTGCCAGCCTCTGATTAATGCAGCTGTGAGGAGCTCAAACTCTCCTGACCTTCGACCTCCGACCAGTAAAAACACGTCTCTGTGCGACACGAGCGCAGCAGCGTCTGGAGTTTGTCTCTCAGACGACGTGTGATGCAAACTTGTTTTTAGGAAGGAGGCAGGTGAGGAGATGCTCGGCCGGTTATCAGAGGAGGCTGAAGAACCTGTCAGCTTGATTTATGTTCTGAACAAACACTTGAAAAAGCTGCAGGCTGTTGGGAATAAAGCCGATAATTAAACCTTGTGAAAGAAGCTGAAGACACTGGCTTTGAGAGACAGACATGGAGTCCAGTCGCAGCAGAAACATTACTTTGTTTAGGCCTTGACGCTCTGCTGCCAGACGTGATGATTGACGGCTGAATGTATCTTGGATCTGTGCAGTTATCCCGGGATCAGCAGGACCAACGCGGGCGTAAGAAATGTAAAAACAACAGCAGCAGAGCGATCTCATCTGGCAGCGCAGCAGAGATCAAACAGCAGCGTCTGGAATATGACTTTTAAAGGAGACACATTGTGCAATCAGAGAGATGTAGACACATCAGAGGATCCCGTGAGATCTGCTTCTCTCCAACTCATAAACTACTTACATACTTTGCTCTCACGTTCTATGAAGACCACGTGGATAGAGCTGCACTCTGAAACATACATCACAATATACAGTCATCAAACATTCTGATGTGACCAACAAGTAATCCTCTTTAACACCATTAATGTCTGGAACAAGTCTTCAGCTTCAGCTTCAGATGATATTATTTGGTGGATGTTTGCAGTAAAAATAAAACATCTCCATCGTGACGCAAACAAACAAGTCCAGTAAACAACTAGAAGAACTAAATAATTAATATCTAAGAGAAGTACTAAAAGAAACACGCTCTTCATCAGCTTTAGACCCTAACATTAGTATTTTAAAGCTGAGAGATCCGATCCATTATTTCACTTGTGAGCAAATAACGTGTTTGTAAGATTGAGGATTTGTATCAGAGTGAAGTTTGAAGAAATTAGAA